>NC_136261.1:94587125-94782125 GCF_964187855.1 Myxine glutinosa
CTCACCCCCACGTAATTTAAAATACCCCACCACCAAGTAATTTAAAACACCTCACCCCCATGTAATTTAAAATACCCCACCACCACATAATGTAAAACACCTCACCACCACGTAATCCAAAACACCTCACCGCCATGTAATTTAAAACACCTCACCCCCACGTAATTTAAAATACCCCACCACCACATAATGTAAAACACCTCACCACCAAGTAATTTAAAACACCTCACCCCCACATAATTTAAAATACCCCACCACCAAGTAATTTAAAACACCTCACCCCCACGTAATTTAAAATACCCCACCACCACATAATGTAAAACACCTCACCACCACGTAATCCAAAACACCTCACCGCCATGTAATTTAAAACACCTCACCCCCACGTAATTTAAAATACCCCACCACCACATAATGTAAAACACCTTACCACCAAGTAATTTAAAACACCTCACCCCCACGTAATTTAAAATACCCCACCACCACATAATGTAAAACACCTCACCACCACGTAATCCAAAACACCTCACCACCAAGTAATTCAAAACACCTCACAACCACGTAATTCAAAACACCTCACAACCATGTAATTTAAAACACCTCACCACCAAGTAATTTAAAACACCTCACCCCCACATAATTTAAAATACCCCACCACCAAGTAATTTAAAACACCTCACCCCCACGTAATTTAAAATACCCCACCACCACATAATGTAAAACACCTCACCACCACGTAATCCAAAACACCTCACCGCCATGTAATTTAAAACACCTCACCCCCACGTAATTTAAAATACCCCACCACCAAGTAATTTAAAACACCTCACCCCCACGTAATTTAAAATACCCCACCACCAAGTAATTTAAAACACCTCACCCCCACGTAATTTAAAATACCCCACCACCACATAATGTAAAACACCTCACCACCACGTAATCCAAAACACCTCACCGCCATGTAATTTAAAACACCTCACCCCCACGTAATTTAAAATACCCCACCACCACATAATGTAAAACACCTCACCACCACATAATGTAAAACACCTTACCACCAAGTAATTTAAAACACCTCACCCCCACGTAATTTAAAATACCCCACCACCACATAATGTAAAACACCTCACCACCACGTAATCCAAAACACCTCACCACCAAGTAATTCAAAACACCTCACAACCACGTAATTCAAAACACCTCACAACCAAGTAATTCAAAACACCTCACAACCACGTAATTTAAAACACCTCACAACCACGTAATTTAAAACACCTCACAACCATGCAATTCAAAACACCTCACAACCACGTAATTTAAAACACCTCACAACCACGTAATTTAAAACACCTCATCACCAACTAATTCAATACACCTCACCACCACATAATGTAAAACACCTTCCCACCACATAATTCAAAACGCCTCACCACCATGTGATTCAAAACCACCACCACGTTGTTAAAAACACTTCACAACCACGGAAACAAAAGTTTCAGGCAGTAGTTCAGTGACAACAGACACTGCCCAGATATGTAGATATATAGATAAATGACTGTACCTGAGTTGCTGTTTTGTCATGATTTACTCCAATCATAATTCAAAAAATCATAATGCACTAATGTATTTGTAATATACGTGATATTACATTTTATAAACAATTGAAGTTGAAAACTTCAGTTGAAAAAAGAAAATTCCCCAAAAAATTCCCCCCCAAAAAAAATATTGGAAATTTTTTCAAAAAAAATACCACAAGGACATACCAACGGGGGATATAGGTGCATACCAGAAGTTTTGTACGATTTCACAAAAGTTTGAGTTAGTAGTTCAGTGACAACACAGGACAACACAGGACAACACAGCACAGACACTGCACATATAATATAATATATATATATATATGTTTTTCGGTTCTATATATATTTGAAGAAGACGAAGAAGAAGTCGTTTTCGTCACAAATATACAAGCATAACCATGTACCTATGTGCCATTATAATAAGAGAAGATATAATTGAATTCTAAAATAATATCCATGTCCCTTCACAATTATTGTACCCTTTACAATTATTGTACCCTTTACAATAATTTATCCCGGTATTCCGTGTCGTCTCGAAAAAGGGGAACTTTGTCAGGGCACTGGCATGCAATGGAATGTTCTTTTCAAGGGGTCCATGGGATATGAATCCTCCACAAGCTGAATGTAAACAGGATAGCCGAAGGTTGGCATGCATCCGAGATGCAGCACCAAGCACCAGCATCTACCAGGACGGTAGTTTGAGGCATCAGCATAAACTCCACAGCGCAAATGGATGATGAGATTTTCTACTTTCATAAATCAACCTTACCCAAATTGTGGGAGGAACAGCTCTGGCAGAGACCATTTGGCCACATTGCTGCACTTTCCGAAGTTCTGGAGTCTGTCAGTATACTTATTTGGAGGGTATGATGAACTCCGCATATGTCAGGATGGCCGAGCGGTCTAAGGCGCCAGACTCAAGGCTTTGCAGCTTTCCATGCACTGTCATGGGTGGGTATTCTGGTCTCTGCATGGAGGCGTGGGTTCGAATCCCACTTCTGACATTAATTTTTTTTGGGGGGTTCACGAGTTATCAAACAGAGTGACCACTATATTCGTGATGGGTGTGTGTCTGTCTGTGTGTCTGTGTGTCTGTCTGTCCGCAGCATAACAACCCGATGATATCATCCGATCTTGATGAAACTTGGGTGGGAGGTTGATATCATGATATAGTTGTGTCCTGCCTCGAGTGGGCGTATTGTGGGCGGAGCGACGCCCGAAAAAGATGTCTTTTTAGGGGGTAATCGATTTCAAGATACATCTTCTCCGAGGGAGTTGGTGGAATCTGACGTGTTTCAGTATTTGGTCAATGTCATGTGCCATGACAGGCCAATGTCATGTGTCTAGCCCCACGAGGCTCGATTTTTCATTTTCGCCCCAAGGTCAAGGTCACAAGGTCACGAAATTTAGGAAAGTCGATTTTTGATGGTTTTATTACATTGTTCGCTTCCTGATAGGGTGAAATGTCGTACATGATCTTATATTATCACATACATCATGAAATACAAGTTTTCCAAAAAATTTCAGAATCTTCGACCTTTGACCTTTGAAGGTCACAAAGGTCAAAGTTTCAAAGTTGTCGGAATCGAACCGAATTTTCGGCATTGTGTAGCTAACTAACCTCATAACTGATTATACATTATTTTCTATCTCATTTCAAGGTCAGTAACCTTCGTTTTGACATTTCCGGGCCTGGCCTGTCCGGGCCTGTTTCGGTTACAGTCCCGTCCTTTGTCATTGAATACCGCTCGCTCGTGAACCATCGTCGTCTCCTGACTTGTAAACTTTATTTTTCAAGAGATGTATTGTTTTTACCAAGATGCACGTGACGTGAACGGCAGATCCACATTCAACAATCACAGTCCGGATCCACATCAGCAGATTTCCTCAATCAATGGATCCACAAACTCAGTTGCATCCAGGCAGTCAGACCCAGTTGGTCTCGCAGATCTTTACACACTCAGACCCAGTTGGTCTCGCAGATCTTTACACAAGCACACACGTGCACACACCCACACACACTTGCACTTGATAGAATCTTGTGGAAAGTTTCAGTGTGGCACTTGGTCAAACGCACGGGCGCTTGTGGAAAGTGTGAAAGCTGAAATCACACGACTATATATATATACCCTGCAAAAAAAGAAACGCAAAAGTGATTTTAGATGTATAATTTATATATCATATAAATAATCAACAGATGGTAATCGATTGTTCAAAATTGGCACACATCATTCTCATTGACCCAGGTTCCATATGGCACACATGGAGCGGTAGATTTTCAAGGTGAAGGTCAACTGTGCTCAATATCTTGTATGGCCACCATTAGAGTCCAAAACTGACTGGCATTGTCATCCCATGGAAGCAATCAGATCCCGAATTGTGGCCTGATGAATGTTCACCCACTCTGCCTGCAGTGCTTGTGCCAACTGTCGGAGGTTCTGTGGTTGTTGCTGACGTGCTCGCAGTCGTTGATCCAGTGCATCCCATAAATGTTCGATTGGGTTTAAATCTGGAGACCTGGAGGGCCATGGCAGGACCTGGATGTTGTGATTCCTCAAAAAGGCTGTTGTCAGTCTTGCCGTGTGAGGTCGGGCGTTGTCTTGTTGGAAAATGACGTTCGCTTGCTGCAAAATGGGAAGGACGTGTGGCCGAAGAATCTCATCCGTGAGTCGTGGCATGTTTTCGCTGTTCACTTGCTGTAAGATTGTGATGGCATGCAGATGAAAACCCAACGTTTTTATAGCCCAACAAGTGATGTTGCACGTGCATGTCATGTTGGTGTGTTTCGGCACCAGGCTCTCACGTGGTTGTGTTTTTGCGATTGTTCCATCTTTTCGCCAAATTTCTGCAGTACCTCATTCTCTCCACACAAATCAATCCCAATCCATGCAGACATGACCGATTCATTCTTGGTATTAATTTTGTATGGATATCGGCAACACTCTGTCAGATATTTACGATTTTACTACTTTTGCGTTTCTTTTTTTGCAGGGTATATATATATATATATATATATATATATATATATATATATATATATATGTATATATATATATATATATATATATGTGTGTAGCGGTTACTGCTGGATGCACACAATCGCCTTGCACCGGCCAGAACACGGCCAGACGCGCCCCTCCCGGGCATGCCCGGACTCACTGTTCCCGGGCATGCCCGAACCTCCCGGGCACGCCCGGTCTCGTCTTTCCCGGGCATGCCCGCTCTCGCCTTTCCAGGGCTCGCCCAGAGCGTCCGGGCATGCCCGCTATCGCCTTTCCAGGGCTCGCCCAGAGCGTCCGGGCATGCCCGCTATCGCCTTTCCAGGGCTCGCCCAGAGCGTCCGGGCATGCCCGCTATCGCCTTTCCAGGGCTCGCCCAGAGCGTCCGGACATGCCCGCTATCGCATTTCCAGTGCTCGTCCAGAGCGCCCGGGCACGCCCAGCCTCGACTTGCCAGGCCGCAGCCAAACACGCCCAGGCAGGTCCAGACTCGCCTTTCCAAGGCTCGCCCTTGATACCCGGGCATGCCCGGTATAGCTTTTGCCGGGCAAACTTCCCGACATAAATGTGTATATATATTGCTGCCCGATAAACGGGCTTTTCAGAGTACCCGAGTGTGATACATTTATTAAACCTACTCGGACGAATTTCCATCTTTGGTCGCGTCAATTCTTTCAACTCTCGTTGCAGCACAGCTCCTTCATTGGTGACCTACCGACATGGATACGGCAGTGACGCTTAAACTGCCTACCTTCTGGGAGGCTCACGCGGCTGTTTGGTTCGCTCAGGCGGACTCTCAGTTCGCCCTGCGAGGCATCACCGCGGATGACACCCGCTTCCACCATGTTGTGGCGGCGCTCGGTTCCGCCACCGCGGCCCGTGCCTTGAGCCTCCTCCAGTACCCGCCGGCTGCTGACAAATACGACGCGCTGAAGACACTCCTCCTCGACGCTTTCGCCCTCTCACCGGCAGCACGCGCACGGCGCCTGCTTGACCTGCCCGAGCTCGGCGACACGCGCCCGTCCGAGCGCATGGACTATATGCTCTCGTTGCTCGGTGAGCACTCTCCGGATTTTCTGTTCCGCGAGCTGTTCCTTCGCCAGCTGCCTCACCCGGTACGCCTCGCCCTGGCTGGCACGTTGATCACGGATTCCCGCGCCCTCGCCAGGGAAGCCGATAAGATCTCCTCGGCGGGCCAGCACATCGGCGCGGTTACCTGGAGCCCGCCGCCGTCCGAGGCGACGCCCACGATGCCCGAGCGCCCTGCGCGGTTGGAGGCCGAACTGCTGGTGCAACTGGCGGCCGCCACGCCGCACCGCCCGCTTCCGACACGACGGCCGGGGCCTCCACCTGACTGGGCGTGGTGTTATTACCATGCCAGGTTCGGACACAAGGCTCGGACGTGCCGGCCCCCGTGCACTTTCGGCAGGTCGGGAAACGGCCGGGCCGGCGTTCATTCCCAGCCATGAGCGCCGGCCACTCGGGCAACTTGCTGTTTATTCGGGACAAAGCGTCTGGGCGGCGTTTCCTGTGGGACACCGGCGCCCAACTGAGCGTCATACCCGCCTCCGAGCAGGACAGGCTGGACGCAGTTTGCGGCCCCTCTTTGGTCGCTGCTAATGGCTCGGCCATACGCACTTTCGGCCCACGCGTCGTCACCCTCTGCTTCGGCAGCCAGCGCTTTCAATGGACTTTTGTTACCGCCAGCTTCCCCGTGGCTTTGCTGGGCGCCGACTTCCTCTGCGCGCACGGGCTGCTGGTCGACGTCAAACGACGTCGCCTTGTCCACGCCGAGACCTTCAGCTCCCTGGCGTGCACAATGAGCAGCTCCACGCCGACCGAACTGGCGTGCGCCCTCCCGGCAACGAACGAGTTCGCTCGCCTGCTCGTGGAATTCCCGGCCCTCACGCGGCCGACGTTTTCGGCCGTCGCGGTGCAGCACGGGATCGAGCACCACATACCCACTACGGGCCCGCCGGTCTACGCCAGGGCCCGCCGCCTCGACCCAGCCAAGCTCGCCGTGGCGAAGGCCGAATTCGACGCGTTGGAGCACCTCGGCATCGTGCGGCGCTCCGATAGCGCGTGGGCCTCGCCACTGCACATCGTGCCAAAGCCGGGGGGTGGATGGCGCCCGTGTGGCGACTACCGCCGTCTCAATGACGCTACCACCCCCGACAGGTACCCGATCCCGCATACTCAGGACTTTTCTGCCCGTTTGGCGGGACGGGTCATCTTTTCGAAAATTGACCTGATACGGGGCTACCACCAGGTACCTGTCCGGGCGGCCGACGTCCCGAAGACGGCCGTCATCACGCCATTCGGCCTGTTCGAAATTTTTCGGATGCCGTTTGGCCTCAAGAACGCGGCCCAGGCGTTCCAGCGCTTGATGGACGGCGTGCTGCGCGACCTGCCGTTTCTTTTCGTCTATCTGGACGACATCCTCGTCGCCAGCACGTCCCGCACCGAGCACCTCCTCCACCTCCGAACACTGTTCGGTCGCCTCAGCGAGCACGGCTTAATTGTCAACCCGGCCAAATGCCACTTCGGCGCGACGACCGTTGACTTTTTGGGCCACCGCATCACCAAGACCGGGGACCGTGCCGCTGCCGACCAAGGTCGAGGCCATCACCACGTTCCTGCGTCCCCGTTCCATCAAGGCCCTCCAAGAGTTCCTCGGCATGGTGAATTTTTATCACCGATTCGTGCCCCGCGCTGCTCAGCTCATGCGGCCCCTTTACGAGGCCCTCCGGGGCAAGCCGGCCAAGCATGACATTGTTTGGTCCGCGGCCATGGACGCGGCCTTCGCCAGCGCCAAACGGGCCCTTGCCGACGCAACGCTGCTGGCTCACCCGGTGCTCAACGCGCCCATCGCCCTCACTACGGACGCCTCCAACTACGCGGTGGGCGCCGTCCATGAGCAATGGGTGGACGGGGTTTGGCAGCCACTCGCGTTTTTCAGCCGGCAACTCCGGCCGAACGAGTTAAACTACAGCACGTTCGACCGCGAGCTGCTCGGGCTATTCCTGGCCGTTCGCCATTTCCGACACCTCCTGGAGGGCTGCCCGTTCACGGCTTTCGTCGACCACAAGCCGTTGGTCTACGCAATGGCTAAGGTCACGGAGCCGTGGTCGGCCCGCCAGCAGCGCCACCTCTCCGCCGTGTCGGAGTTCACCACGGACATCCAGCACGTCGCCGGCAAAGACAACGCCGTGGCCGACTGCCTTTCGCGGGCCAGCGCGAACGCGGTCCACCTCGGCGTGGACTTCGCGCTCATGGCGGCCGACCAGACCACCGACGCCTCTGTGCAGGCACTCCGCGCGGCGGACACGGGCCTCCGCCTGGCCGACATCCCCTTCGCGGGCACCGTCCTGCTCTGCGACGTCTCCCAGGGCCATCTCGCCCCATCGTGCCCGTTTCCTGGCAGCGCCGCATCTTTGCCTCCATCCACGGCCTTTCTCACCCGGGCCGGAAAGCTTCTCAGAAGCTGGTGTCGGCGCGTTTCGTCTGGCACGGCCTTCGACGAAACATCCGCGACTGGGCCAATGCCTGCACGGCCTGCCAGTGAGCCAAGGTCCACCGCCACACCCAGGCCCCGCTGGCACCTTTCGCCGTGCTTGAACAGCGTTTCGACCACGTCGACGTGGACCTGGTGGGTCCCCTGCCCCCCTCGCGGGGGTTCACCCACCTGCTCACCATGGTGGACAGGACCACCAGGTTGCCGGAGGCCGTGCCCCTCACCTCCACCACCACCGCCGACGTGGCGCAGGCGTTCATCGCCACCTGGGTCGCGTGCTTCGGCGCACCAGCGGACATCTCGTCCGACCGCGGCCCACAGTTCACGTCTGAGCTTTGGGGCGCGGTCGCCCGTTCGTTGGGGGTCACGCTGCACCGCACCACGGCCTACCACCCCCAAGCCAATGGGTTGTGCGAGCGGTTTCACCGCTCCATGAAGGCCGCACTCATGGCCGGCCTTCAGGACGACGGTTGGGCCGACCGGCTGCCGTGGGTCCTTTTGGGCCTTCGCACGGCCCCCAAGGAAGACCTCCAGGCGTCCGCCGCCGAGCTCGTCTACGGCCAGCCGCTCCGCGTCCCGGGCGAATTCGTGCCCGACGCTACCAGTCCCTGGTCCGCCGCTCGCCAGCGCTCGGACCTCCAGGAGGCCGCCCGACGATTTGCCCCCGTGCCGACGTCCCGCCACGGTGGCCCCCAGTCCTACGTCCCCCCCGGCGCTTCGCACAGCGGAGTACGTCTTTGTGCGTCATGACGCGCACCGGGGGCCACTCCGGCCGCCGTACGACGGGCCCTTCCGGGTCCTGCGACGGGGCGACAAGTCTTTCATCGTCGACTTCGGCGGCCGGCCGGACCGGATTTCTGTGGACCGCCTCAAACCGGCGCACATGGACGTCGACCGACCACCACGGTTGGCCCTTCCTCCGCGGCGAGGCCGCCCCCCGTCCACAGTTCCCCCCGCTCGACCACCCACCACCACGTCGGACCCCTCCCCACGACCCTCCAGGGGTCGCTTCGGCCGGGTCATCCGGACCCCCCTTAAATTGACCCTGCCGGTGCAGGTCGATTCTGGAGGGGCGTGTGTAGCGGTTACCGCTGGATGCACACAATCGCCTTGCACCGGCCAGAACACGGCCAGACGCGCCTCTCCCGGGCATGCCCGGACTCACTGTTCCCGGGCACGCCCGAACCTCCCGGGCACGCCCGGTCTCGTCTTTCCCGGGCATGCCCGCTATCGCCTTTCCAGGGCTCGCCCAGAGCGTCCGGGCATGCCCGCTATCGCCTTTCCAGGGCTCGCCCAGAGCGTCCGGGCATGCCCGCTATCGCCTTTCCAGGGCTCGCCCAGAGCGTCCGGGCATGCCCGCTATCGCCTTTCCAGTGCTCGTCCAGAGTGCCCGGGCACGCCCAGCCTCGACTTGCCAGGCCGCAGCCAAACACGCCCGGGCAGGTCCAGACTCGCCTTTCCAAGGCTCGCCCTTGATACCCGGGCATGCCCGGTATAGCTTTTGCCGGGCAAACTTCCCGACATAAATGTGTATATATATTGCTGCCCGATAAACGGGCTTTTCAGAGTACCCGAGTGTGATATATTTATTAAACCTACTCGGACGAATTTCCATCTTTGGTCGCGTCAATTCTTTCAACTCGCGTTGGACCACAGCTCCTTCATATATATATATACTGAAACGCAAAAGAAACTTACCACCTTTGAAACCTTTAAATATCAACAATAACACTGCGTGTAGTAAATGTGTGAACGTATTTGTGGACAATAGTGTCCTCACTGTCAGACAAAACGGTCACGGATGGTCACTTGAACCTTCAATGGTCACTTCATAGCACAGCTGTTGAACAGCCGTTTTGACTGTCAGTGATTAGCCAAGGGGTACGGGATGATTTTAATGAGCTGCACGCGATGTCTTGATATTGGCTTTAAAAAGGCCAGTGCAAAATGGGCATTTTGACCGAAAAATTTGACCATTTTGACCAACTTCAAAAAGACCGAAAACGCAAAAGAAACTTACCACCTTTGAAACCTTTAAATATCAACAATAACACTGCGTGTAGTAAATGTGTGAACTTATTTGTGGACAATGGTGTCCTCACTGTCAGACAAAATGGTCACGGATGGTCACTTGAACCTTCAATGGTCACTTCATAGCACAGCTGTTGAACAGCCGTTTTGACTGTCAGTGATTAGCCAAGGGGTACGGGATGATTTTAATGAGCTGCACGCGATGTCTTGATATTGGCTTTAAAAAGGCCAGTGCAAAATGGGCATTTTGACCGAAACATTTGACCATTTTGACCAACTTCAAAAAGACCGAAAACGCAAAAGAAACTTACCACTTGTTTGAAATGTAATAAAATTGTAACAGTTCAAAATAAAACAAACCAACAATTGCTAATTGAAACATTGGCATTTTATTGATGACATGTCAAGTTTTTGACCAAGATACACCATCTCATCAATTTGTTCTGCAGTACAGAACAGCACAGGGTGCAATGTCAGTCCCCTTTCAATAGCGTGTGTGGCCACCATTGTTTTTGACACAGGCAGTGCATCGTCGGCGTATACTGCCTACCAGTCTTTGGATGGATTGCTGCTGGATTCTGTCCCACTCAGTCCTCAATGTCTGAAGCAGCTCTGCCCGTGTCCTGGCCCTGCTAACTACGCATCTCCCAAGCTCATCCCACAGGTGCTCCATGGGATTCAGGTCAGGGGAGAGTGCAGGCCACTGCATGGTGTTGATGTTCTCGCCTTGGAGAAATGCAGTGGTAAAGCGAGCAGCATGGGGACGAGCGTTGTCATGCTGAAAGTTTCTCAGTTCTGGGTGGTCTCAGGTCTCAGTTCTGGGTATTTAAAGGTTTCAAAGGTGGTAAGTTTCTTTTGCGTTTTCGGTCCTTTTGAAGTTGGTCAAAATGGTCAAATTTTTCGGTCAAAATGCCCATTTTGCACTGGCCTTTTAAAAGCCAATATCAAGACATCACGTGCAGCTCATTAAAATCATCCCGTACCTCTTGGCTAATCACTGACAGTCAAAACGGCTGTTCAACAGCTGTGCTATGAAGTGACCATTGAAGGTTCAAGTGACCATCCGTGACCGTTTTGTCTGACAGTGAGGACACTATTGTCCACAAATAAGTTCACACATTTACTACACGCAGTGTTATTGTTGATATTTAAAGGTTTCAAAGGTGGTAAGTTTCTTTTGCGTTTCAGTATATATATATATATATATATATATATATATATATATATATATATATATATATATATATATATATATATATATTGTTGCGGATCTCCAACGTCGGCCTCCCCCTATCCCCTTGTCTTTTTACTAGCCGACGCGATCCGGGACTATCACGTTCCTTCCGGTCGGTGTTAAATAGGGTTGTAAGCCGAATTCTTATTACCTAAGTACTAACACCGGCCGTGAAGCAAGGAAATAACCCCACCCAAACCACGGTTTCAGTGGACATGCTGAGCAATAGCGAGCCGCGATTCGGGCCGTTAACAGGTACTAAACCCGATTGGAGCGGTTCCTAGTCATGCCACGCTTACCCAATGGAGAAATCACTAAGACAGTCGAATTGAGAGGAAACAGGAAGAACAAGTAATTTATTACGCTTTGTACAAATAAGAAGAGGAAGAGAAGCAATGTACAGTGAAGAGGAAGAAGCAGATACACAGGGCAGCCTTATACAGTCTTCTACTTATCCCCTGGACACGGGCCCGTTCACACTCAGTCACACTCTCAGACTCACTCAAAGGGGTTTGTAGATGGTCGGGTTGAAGGTCCACCGATGGCGTCCATAGCTCGCTCCGGTCCCGGACTCGTACCACAAAGCAGATGGTGATGGTAGACGGCAGGCAAGATCGCCCCATGTCGGTGGCGCAGATCAGACAATTATATGGGGGGGATCGGTAAGCTGGCGATTATAATGGCGTACGTAATCGTTGTACCGGCGCCTTATACGCGCTCCCGGTATAGTTCGGTACAATGCGCCACTTCCACAAGTCCTCTGCAATGCGCCACTCCGGCAATGCTTTCACAATGATGTCACCAAAGCGCCTTTCCCAATCGACCTTGCACAACAATGCAATGCGCTCCAACCAAGTCCAAGTCCTTTGCCACTGCCGTATGCATGCGAGTCCTCTCATATATCGAGTGCCGTTCAGTCCTTCAGAAGGCTTTGCACGTGCGTTTATATAGCGCCGCTTAGCGAACCCTCTCGAACCTCTAGCCACACCCTTACCACGCCCTATCAGGCCATCTCACCCGAGCCCTGGTTGGTTGTTGGGGTCTTACCGGCTCCGCCCTTGATGTCTGCCTTACGTGGCCACACCCTCACCGTTGCACTCCGCCCCTTTTCCAGGCCTTACCTCGTGGCCTTTGGGCTGGTTCGAGCGAAAACCCAAGGGCAGCGAATGCCGCTGGCAAGCAAGGTGCAAAGGCCAAAAAGGGGAATGGAAGGAAAACTCTCCTCCGAGGTGGAATTTAGAGGGTTTGGTGGCAAAATGGAAGGGAGTCTACCTTACTTGATTTACACAACGCAGATGATAACTATTGGAAATGGCCTTATCTCATATATACTAAGAAATAACTAACGTTCTAAGGTGACCTACGTGTTGCATGTGGCCTAACTATGGGGGCAGAATCTTTAACCTTTATTAATCAAATCTGTACACTTTCAGAACCGCAACACTGCACCCCTCCTTTCGCCAGGCTCATGCCCGAGCCGAACCCACATACCAGTGAGCCCGCCCGGTTCTGATACCCGGGTCAGGACTACTTTTTAACAATTAGTGTGACACTTAGGTGTGGTTACCCTCTACATTTAACCTAACACCCTGTGTGCGACAGTTTTAAAACACTAGATATGTCCCGCCTACTGTGTTGTGTACTATCTAACTGACTCACGCCAACAATTAACCGAATTACGGAATTAATTCGCAACTACACATAAAGCCGGTGGGGAGCATGTTATTTACAAGACTACTAATTATTTACAATACTACAACACAGGACCTATCCTTTTGTGGGAAGAGAGAAGAATTTTTGAGAAGAGGAAACACCGAATGCACTGCACTGCACCAATACACCATACACACATATGCACCAAAATAAATAAAAAATGCACAAAAAGC
This sequence comes from Myxine glutinosa, assembly GCF_964187855.1. NCBI lineage: Eukaryota > Metazoa > Chordata > Myxini > Myxiniformes > Myxinidae > Myxine > Myxine glutinosa. The sequence continues at coordinate 94,600,367 of NC_136261.1, forward strand.
ACCATCACCAAAAATGCACAATCATCACATTTCAAAACTAATAAATGATGTCTTGTGCTTGGCTGCTGGGCCGCGACATCTTCCTGCTTCAGGTTCTTCGGTGTGCCATCGTCAAAACTTACGGTCTTCTTGTCCTGACACACCAAAGGAATTTAATAAAAAGTGCACAAACCGTGTCCGCTTTTTATTTTGGCCAGCAGGGCCATCTTAGGTGGTCTGACTGCATGGCATTGGGGCCACTTAAAAAACAGTGGTCCGCAGGGCAAGATAACGCTTGCCGCGATTGTCTGCCCCAGCAAGGGTGCCAGGCCACAGAACGTGTGGTCCATATGGTGTACCGGTGCAGGCAACAGGCAGCAGGGTGCAGCGCAAGAGTGCAGCTGCACAGCTAAGGGCACCTGCACACTCCCCTCAACAAAGAAAATGGGTCCATGGGTGGGGAGGAAAGACAAAGCAGAGGTTAGCGGGGGCAAGGGAGCAAGGGTACACGTCATAACAAGGTAATGCGACATGAGGGGCGCGGGCGAGCGAGCGGAGAAAGCTCGTCCCTAGCCGTTCGTCACCCCCCATGTCAATCTACACTACCCTTGCCCTTCCCCGTATTTACAATTTACAAATTCCGTCTCTACCGTCTTGTCTCCCATATCTCCCCTCCATACCAAATTCGTTTCCTAATCCCTCCCAAGAAGGAAGGGATGGAACCACACACAATGTCTCACCCACGTCATGATGCGTCTTTCATTCCAAACATTTGTGAAAACCTGGTGTGGAGTCCTGTCACCTCGGTGAGTGGATGTGTATGGTGCGAAGAGATTTCATCTTAGCTATCCTCTAATTGACATTAACTCACTTAAACTACCCAGGGTCTTGCCCTGCCAATTGGCAACTTTACTCTATGTGGTTCTAAAAACCAATTCCCATTGACCATCCTGTGGTGCCTTACAAATTTGGGGTCTCACTCCCCCCATTTTTCTCACTGTGCCCTCACACAATTTCGGGGCTGGGTCATGTGGCTCTACCAGCAGGTCTACCTACCTGCGCACCTCCGCCACTGAAGTCGCCACCCGAGCTTGCCTAGCTCCTGCGACTACCCTAACTTGGGGAAGGCCCTCCTGGCTCTCTCACCCCACTGATGCCCTCTCTGGCATTGGGCTACCCGGGTCCTTCTCCTCGGATCCTCGGGCCCCACTGAACTCTACACTGAACCTAACTGGCTCCCAGAGCCTACCTGCGGCCTCACCTGGCCGACAGACTACCAGTGGCGGAGTGCTCATTTAACCATACCCAGCCATCTCCACAGACTTATGCACCCCTCAAAGCAACAACTTGCTACTACTTGCACCACAGATGTCAATATCCAAACAATTTACCTACTCCCTATACCTAACTTTAAACTACCCTCCCCGGGTATTCGTGAAGGGGTCAATCTTCCCCCATCCACTCCTTCGCACCATGCACTCCACACCACTCATTCCACACACCATTTACTCCACACCATTTACTCCACACCACTCAGTATTCTCACTTGCACCCCATGCAAGCCAATCACTCAATACACTTACACTTGTCCACAATACTCTACTCATACACTTTCACACACACACACACACACACACACACACACACACACACACACATCATTCTCGACCATTGCCTCATTTGCTCACTCTCACCACAAAGATTCTCATTCAATTCCTCATTTGCGCCTAAAGCACATCCTCAAGATCATACACAATTTTTCCACACACACAGCATCATTTAACTAACTATTTCCCCCTAATACTCGTGCTCCCTGTCTTCCCTTTGCACTAAGCACATTCCTCGTCATTATCAACCAACTAATCTGACTACGTCCCCACTAATGGTACAAATGCCTCTACTTAAATCTTAAGTCTCCTAAAGTCATCGCTAAGTCCCTAACAATTATTCTAGCCCGCCCTCGGCTAGTTCTCACTGCCAAACCCCATAACATATAGCTCATGTGCCCCAAGTGAATGGTAAACTACCATTCGCCATCACTATCGCCATTACTACGAGTCCACTACTCTCGAGCCTCTCGTGCGGTAATACATTTCCACAGCTCGGCTTCGGAAAGCCGAGCAATGCATACTGGTGGTCTGTCTCCTGTTGGTTGGGTCCGTCCGGCATTTTCGATTCTGGGGAGGAGGCATACTTGGACTGAGGTTCCAGGCGCCATCCCTGCGCGAGGCTTTGCGGCCCCATGCACGGTGGCCAAACCTCCCCTGGTCGGAGCACCGCGCCCGCCAGGGGGCGAAGGTCCGACCTGGCTTTCCTCCCCCAGAATCGTGCCGTTTTCCCCTTGCACCACGGCACGGCACCGACCATACAGGGCGGGACCCGGCCCGAATCGTGCACGGCACTCCTTGCAAGAGCGCCGTGGCAACGATCCCCGCCGGCTCCCGCAGCACACAAAGCGCACCACGCCCCGAGAGCTCGCGTCGGCTATCCATCGGCCTAAACACTGCTTGGCTCCACCTCGCGGTCTGCGTCGATGCTTGGATCGCATTCTCACATCCCGCGGCCCTTCTCTCACTCGTACACTGAGGCGCTCTAACGCCTCCCATACATCCCACACATTCTATTACCGCATGCTCTCGTGCACACTCTTCTCTCGCACACTCAGGTGCACACCACTCAGGCGAACTCACGCTGCTCACACACTCCATTATCACACACTCCTCTGTTACACACCTTTCTTCCACGCACTCCTCTCGTGCACTCTCCCCCATTACATCCTCTGTAACAACCATGGGTGTGCACTCTGTTGTACACCCAATCAGCGCACACCTACCCACGGGTGTGCAATCTCCTGTCGCACACCCAATCACGCGCTCTGGTGTGCATTCCCGCACACTCTCTTCGGCCAACTCACACTCTGTGTCGCACTCACTCTCACTTTCACACTCTATATCACACTCCGTTCCACACTCCATTTCACACTCGCGCTCCGGTGCACACTTTTTTCTCACACGCGCGCCATTCTCTTTCGTAGACCTCACCACGGACCTTACACAAGCGCCCGGGTGACGTCGCGGTCCCAAGCGCGTGAAAAATCTTTTCGCGTCAAACACTTTCGCGCCAAACCGTTTCGCGCCGTACACAATCCTGCTTACCTTCGGGATCCTCCTCTCCTGCACCAACTGCAAACTTCCATTTTGGTTAGGCAGCACGACATCATAATGCGAATGCAGACTTTGTGTACATTCCATTTCTTTCTTCAATTCATGTACTACCTCTGCCGTCTCCTCAACCACAATTTTGATTATAAATTATTTTTCTTTATTAAGCTCGACGACCACTGGTGCACATAAAATAAGATTTTCCAATTCAGCGGCCGTCGGCTTTTCTATACCCCGTGTCGCGATTTCCACCCCAGTCCACCTGGCTGTGCTTGGCTCCACCTCGCTTTCCACGCACTTCTCAAATTGCGCTACCCCGTCGCGTACCAGTGTGCCTTTCCCGCTCGACCTGCGGTCTATGTCCTCCCCAAAATTTTTTACGTGGCCACCCATTCTGTTTTCAAACCCCGTTAACCCGTCCTTCATTCCTTTCATTTGATTATCTTGGGTGGCCATCCTGTTTTCCAACCCCGTTAACCCCTCGTTCATTTCTTTCATTTGGCCACCCACGTCGCTCAATTGGCCCCCCAATTTGCTTTCTAATCCCCCCAATTTGCTTTCTAATCCCCCAATTCCCTCAATTTGACTTTCCAATTGCTCTCCCATTTTCTTTTGCTCCTGGGTGGATTCGTCCTTGTTACTCCTTGCTTCGTCCCTTATTCCTTTTCAGGTTATCTTCTGTCTTGACCATAAAGGCCATCATGTGGGTCATAAATAGGCCCAGTCCACTGGTGCCGCGGGCTCGGCTCTCGCCGCCATGTGCGAGGCGCCGCCATTTTGTTCGCCTGCCACCCCTACTGCTGCACCCTCTTCAATTTCCTCTTCCATCTCTCCCAATTGTCCCAATTCTTCCCGGGGATCCTGGGTTATTTCTAACTCCTCCTCATCTACCCCCACCGGCATCCGACCGCCTTGGCTATCCATGGCACGATTTAATTTAGATGTTAGTACCAAATTTGGGTCACTCGTAATTTAAGAGTGCGTTAAGCGCACTTCAGGTCACATCCCACTCCTGACACCAATAGTTGCGGATCTCCAACATCGGCCTCCCCCTTATGAAGGGGGGATTAATCCCCTTGTCTTTTTACTAGCCGACGCGATCCGGGGCTATCACGTTCCTTCCGGTCGGTGTTAAATAGGGTTGTAAGCCGAATTCTTATTACCTAAGTACGAACACCGGCCGTGAAGCAAGGAAATAACCCCACCCGAACCACGGTTTCAGTGGACACGCCGAGCGATAGCGAGCCGCGATGCGGGCCGTTAACAGGTACTAAACCCGATTGGAGCGGTTCCTAGTCGTGCCACGCTTACCCAATGGAGAAATCACTAAGACGGTCGAATTGAGAGGAAACAGGAAGAACAAGTAATTTATTACGCTTTGTACAAATAAGAAGAGGAAGAGAAGCAATGTACAGTGAAGAGGAAGAAGCAGATACACAGGGCAGCCTTATACAGTCTTATACGTATCCCCTAGACACGGGCCCGTTCACACTCAGTCACACTCTCAGACTCACTCACACGGGGTTTGTAGATGGTCGGGTTGAGGGTCCACCGATGGCATCCACAGCTCGCTCCGGTCCCCGACTCGTACCACGAAGCAGATGGTGATGGTAGACGGCAGGCAAGACCGCCCCGTGTCGGTGGCGCGGATCGGACAACTATATGGGGGGGATCGGTAAGCTGGTGATTATACTGGCATATGTAATAGTTGTACCGGTGTCTTATACGCGCTCCCGGTATAGTTCGGTACAATGCGCCACTTCCACAAGTCCTCTGCAATGCGCCGCTCCGGCAATGCTTTCACAATGATGTCACCAAAGCGCCTTTCCCAATCGACCTTGCACAACAATGCAATGCGCTCCAACCAAGTCCAAGTCCTTTGCCACTGCCGTATGCACGCGAGTCCTTCTCATATATCGAGTGCCGTTCAGTCCTTCAGAGGGCTTTGCGCACGCGTTTATTTAGCGCCCTTAGCGAACCCTCTCGAACCTCTAGCCATACCCTTATCACGCCCTTTCAGGCCATCTCACCCGAGCCCTGGTTGGTTGTTGGGGTCTTACCGGCTCCGCCCTTGATTTCTGCCTAACGTGGCCACACCCCCACCCTTGCGCTCCGCCCCTTTTCCAGGCCTTACCTCGTGGCCTTTGGGCTGGTTCGAGCGAAAACCCAAGGGCAGCAAACGCCGCTGGCAAGCAAGGTGCAAAGGCCAAAAAGGGGAATGGAAGGAAATCTCTCCTCCGAGGTGGAATTTGGAGGGTTTGGTGGCAAAATGGAAGGGAGTCTACCTTATTTGATTTACACAAGCAGATGATAACTATTGGAAATGGCCTTATCTCACATATACTAAGAAATAACTAACGTTCTAAGGTGACCTACGTGTTGCATGTGGCCTAACTATGCGGGCAGGATCTTTAACCTTTATTAATCAAATATGTACACTTTCAGAACTGCAACTATATATATATATATATATATATATATATATATATATATATTGTTACTGATCGCGGTTTAGGATGTTGTTTGCCGAGCGAAGGCTCCGCGACCGAACAGTTGTTCCCCGACTCACCCGATTCACCCAGAACTTTGGCCGTATCGCACCGCAGCTGCCCAATCTGGAAAAGACTAAAACGACGAAATGCAAAGAGGAAAAGGAATAAGACGAGAAGACGGACAGAAGAGTAATTGGATTTATTATACACACAAGCAAAAAGAAAGCAGTCACGTTTATTTACAACACATAAGACGCAGGTGACACAGTGCAAATACTAGCTTATACAGACTTAATTAAATACCCAGGGACAAGACACACAGAACAAACTCACGTACACAAGAAGGGTGGAAAGGCAGGAGGTGGATGGCTGGAGGGAGAGGAAGGTCCAAGGGGGTCCTGCAGCACGATCGGCGCGTTTAGCAGCCGCTGTTCCTTCGCGGCCCTGCTCAAAACCACCGTCCAGGCCCCAAGCGGCTGTTGGGTGTTGTTGCTGCTGTGGCCGCCGCTTGCTTTGCCAGGACTCGTCTGACTCGTCTGGTCCAAACCCTCAACTCAACAACACTCTTGCACGTCTCCCTGTCCAACCACTCTTTCTCTCTTGGTCCAACCACTCTTTCTCTTTCTTGGTCCAACCACTCTTTCTCTCTCTTGGTCCACTCACTCCTCACCACCGACCACCCCACGCTTCTTGCGCGCGCGCCTTTATAGCGCCTCCGGCGATCAAGCCGCCGGCCTTCAGGACACGCCCATCGGTGTGCTCACCTCGGCCCTGGTTGGTCACGCGACCCTCTGGCTCCGCCCTTGATGACGACGGGCGGGCACGCCCCTCTTCCCCGACCCGAGCACATGTTCAATGGTGGTTTTGGAGGGGATGTAATTGGCAATCGAGGCTTGGCAATGACGAAAGGGGATGTGAAAGGAAATGGAGATTTTGGGGATGGGAATGAAAGGGGATCTATTCTCTTTCACTGGTGCAATGGAGTACTTCAATTAATGGGAGACACAGCCTTACCCTAAAACACAGAATAAGATATAACTATCGAACAGGGGTATTCTATTATTGGCTGACGTGTATGCTTGTGGACTAATTATGGGATGCCCTTTCACCTTTACACAGCTCCGGAGGCAGGGGGCGCAGAATAAACAATAATAATAATAATAAAGCACACAATCAAAAAAATACAGTCCTCATATCCGCAACACTGCACCCTCCTCCTCTTAGGCACGTCCCGGGCCTACAACCTTTATTTAGTGTGACACATAGGTGTAGTTCCCTCTACTTTTAACCTGACCCTGAGTGCGACAGTTTTAAAACATAAATAAATGTGTCCCGCTGCTCCATTGCACCCTGCCTAACAGACTTACGCCCACAGTTAACCGAATTGCGGAATTGTCTTCAAACTATACACTGACGGTGGGGAGCATTATTTACAATGACGCTATTTTTTATTTACAAAACTAACCCAGGACCTGTGATTGTTCTTTCTGGGGGGGAGACAGTCTGCTCTGCATCAATGCACCATGAAAGCACCCAAAAACGCACCAATACACCCCCAAGCACCAATCGGTGCAGTCACCATTGTTCAAGAATAAAAAATAAATCAACAACCCCTAACCCTGCAGGTGATCTCTTGCTCTTCGGCTCCCTCTGCTGGTTATTATTATTTGTTCTTCCAGATGTTGTCATTCTTTCATTTTCTTACTGGCGGCCTATTTGCAATAAAGTGTGCCCAATGTGTCCTTTTTATTTTCTTTTATTTATGGCCCACAGGGCCGACTACGTGTGCTTCACCTGTGTGGCATCGGTGCCCTGTGGCCAAGGTCCGCCAGCAAGATTTCGGGCCCTCATGGCCGGTTCCAGCAGAGGGGCCATGTCCCAACCCATGGGGTCCATAAGTGGTGCTCGGCCACAGACATGTGGTCCATAATGTGGTGCATCGATGCAGACAGCTGGTTCTGAGAGTTCCGGGCGCACAATGGCCGACTCACGCACGCTCCCCTCGGCGCCCCATGGCGCACAGGTCATGTGGGAGACAAAAGGGGGACAAGAGAAATGAGCGAGGGGTAAGGTCACAAGGGTACACGTCAATAAGGCAATGCAAGGCGAAATGCGTACGGAGAGCGAAATGAGAAAGCTCGTCCCTACTGTACGTCACCCCCCTGTCACCTACACTACCCTTGCCCTTACCCCATATGTACAAAAATCTACACATTACCAATCCGTCGCTACCGTCACGTCTTCCCCATATTTCTCCAATACCAAATTCGTCTCCACAATCCCTCTACTTCAAAATTTGCCATCACCAAATTCATCATCAATCCTCATAAGGAGGAAGAGATGGAACATCAAGCACAATGTCACACCCACGTCATGATGCGTCTCACAATCCAAACATTTGCACAGTAAAAAATAATCAAAACATGGCATGGTGTGGAGTACCTGTCACCTCAGGTGAGTGGATGCAGATGGTGCGAGGAGATCCTTCATCCTAACTATCCCCTAAATGATTTTAACACACTTTACACTACCCGGGGTCTTTCCCTGCCAATCCATTGGCCACTTACACTATGGGTTCTAACAACCAATTCCCATTGACCAAACTGTGGTGCTTCTCAATTTGGGGTCTCACTCCCCCGATTCATCTCCCGGTGCCCTTGCACAATTTCTGGGCTGTGACGTGTAGCTCTCCCAGCAGGTCTACCCACCTGCACACCTCCACCACTGTAGTTGCCACCCGAGCTTACCTAGCTCCTCACCCTAACCTAACTAACTGGGGAAGACCCCTCCTGGTTCTGTCACCCCTTGGTGCCCTCTGGCACTGGGCTACCCGGGTCCGTCCTCCGGATCCTCGGGCCCCATCCACAACAACTACCGGCTCCCAGAGCCCACCTGCGGCCTCACCTGGCCGACATCCTCACAGTGGTGGAGTGCCCAAACCAACTACACACACTAACAGGCTACACGCCCAGCCATTTCCACAACACTAATGCACCCATCCAAACATCATTCTTCCACTCGCACCACAGATGCCAATATCCAACCACAATTTACCTATACCCTCTACCTAACGCTTACACTACCCGCCCCGGGTATTCGTGATGGGGGTCCATCCTTCCCCCATTCACACCTTCGCACCATCCACTCCACTCCATAGTTTCCACCATACTCACTCCACGACCATCCATCCCAATACGCCATATATCCCATACCATTTATTCCACACAACCATTCTCCATACCTGTTGTTGCACACCTGTGCACTCACACCTGGTGCCACCTGCACCCTCCTTTCTTCCTGGACCATTTGGTCAACACAACACGCAATCACCACTACTCCCTCATACACTGCTCCATACACCTGTTCAGTTGAACACCTGTGCAATCACACCTGTTCAATCTTCAAACACACGGCATCATCTCAGCTAACTACTCCCTTCTGAAACTTGCGCTTCCCAGTCGTCCCTTTAAACTATTGCGCTCCCACGTCATTATCATCCACGCTAATCTACCTGCGTCCCCACTACAGGTATCCTTGTCACTAACTAACCTTAACGTTACCTAATGTCATCTTCGCTAGATCCGTACACACAATATCCTAACCCACCCGGGCTAGTTTTCACTGCCATCAACCCCATAAGCTAGTGCTCCTTTGCCCCCCTTCTGTGAGGGATGGTGGATTTGCCATCCCACCACATCGGGGGTCTCTCACTATAAATTTTGTTCGTCCAAATTCAATAAATCAAAAATTTGCCAATCACTCTACCATCATCAAATTTTGCTTTTTTTCTAATTTCGGGGCCAAAACACTATCCTCATCACCCGTCTACTTATTAGATCCTCTCGGTGCGCCAATTCCCTTCTAAAGCTCGGCTTCGTCCAGCCGAGCAATGAATGCGGGTTGTTTTGTGCCAGCGGCTGGATACGTCCCGCATTCGGGGCCGGGACGGGGGCTTACCCGGGCCGAGATCCCACGCACCATCTCGGCACCGAGCCGTCCAATGGCCCGATCTCGACCTGCCGGAACGTCTCAATAAAAAGTGGTCGCCATGACGACCCTTCCTATCGGGCTGCCCGCTCCGCCTAGTGGAGCACGGACGCGGACGTTCCAAGCGAGGCCCAGCGTGGATCGCGTACGGCGGTCCTTTTGAAGCCGCCGTGGTTCGGATCCCCGCTGGTTCTCGCGGCACACGAAGCTGCCCGGCGCGCACCGAGGGCCTGATTCGGCTAAAAGTCGCTCTAACCGCTAACCCGGTTACCGTCGATGCCTCACCTGCATGCTTACACGCATACGCTACCCCTTTCTTGCTCATACCTCCAGCTGTTCCCATGCTCCTCGTACCTTTCCTTACACACCTCGGTACACTCATTCCGCTCACAGACTTGGTCACACACCTGACCACTGAACACCTTTGCACACATTCGTCGCTCGCACACCTCACCAATACACCTCTTCGCGCCCCTCCTCGGTCACCTCCTCTGTGACTATCACAGGGGTGCTCTCACTCGCACACCCAACCACGTGCCTCACGACCAACTCAAGTGTGCATTCCCACACACGCTCTACCATTCCAGGTGTGCATCCTTCCATTCCAGGTGTACATCCTCGCTCACCTGTCACAACCAACTCACGCTCCGTGTCACTCTCACTACTTTCACCTCCATTCTTGACAGCGCACTCACCCTTACTCTCGACAGCGCACTCTTTCCTCATGCACCTGTCCGTTACACACCTTTCTCGCGCACACTCTTGTGCACACTCTCCCGTTACACCCTCTGTAACACTCACCACAGGCGTGCATTCCCCCTTACTCTTGACAGCGCACTCTTTCCCCATGCACCTGTCCGTTACACACCTTTCTCGTGCACACTCTTGCACACACTCTCCCATTACACCCTCTGTAACACTCACCACAGGCGTACACTTTCTCGTTACATCCTCTGTAACACTCACCACAGGTGTACACTCTCTCGTTACTTCCTCTGTAACACTCACCACAGGTGTACACTCTCTTGTTACTTCCTCTGTAACACTCACCACAGGTGTACACTCTCTCGTTACTTCCTCTGTAACACTCACCACACCGCGCTTCCATGTACCCCCTCGCACACGCGCTACGACCGACTCACTCTCGACAGCACACTCACTGGTCGGCGCGCACTTTTTCCTCACACACCCCATGGTCGGACATTCTCGCACACCTCTTTTTTCGCACACCTGACCTGTCACACACTTCACCAACGGCCTTTCACGAACACCCGGATCCAAACCAATCCCCAAGCCGACTGAAGCTTTCCTCACATCATATACATTGCCGAATATTTCGCCACTCACCTTGGCACCTCGTCTCCGCACCTCTTTTGCCACCTGCAAACTCTTTATTTGGTTAGTGAGCAGCACATCATGAGTTGAGCACCGACCTTGTACATATTCCATCACCTCCTCCCGTATTTCTCTCTTAGTTTCTGTCCGTCTCTTCTTAATTTCACTCACCTCTTCTTCCACTTCCTCTAATTTTTGCTTCACCTCTTTTATTGCCCGGTGCGTCTCCTCAAGTTCGTCCTCTAAGGCTACCTTAACCGTTTCTATGTGCGTCCTCACCTCTCGGTCCTTCGTCTCCATTACTTCTGTCACCTCCTCCAACTTCTTCGTCAACCCCTCATGTACCATCTGACATTCCTTTTGTGTTGCTATTAATTCGTTTTTAATGTCCTTTTGTGTCGCTTTTAAACCCCCGATGATTGCAGTGTTCTTTTCCACTTGGTCCGCTAGTTCCCTTTGTCCGACTGTCAGCTGTTCTACTCCCTTCGTCAGACCCTCTATTCCCCCCTGTAACCTAGCCGTATTATTTCTCACCTCTTTCTCCATACGCTTCTCACCTCGCTTTACCTCCTCGCGTAGCCCCGAGACCTCCTCACTCACACCTCGACGTATCCCCTCTTTCATCTCCTCCATCTATTTTGTAGATGCCACCCTCATCTGTCCCAATTCATCCCTCTGAGCATCCAATTTACTTTCTAACCCGATTTGCACCTCCTCTATCTGGTTCCCCATTCGTTTGATTTCCCGGGCAGATTGTTCCCCTATTTCCCGCAATTTGTCCTCCATCCTATTTTCTAACCCCATTAACCCATTTTTCACCCCCTCTAACTGATTCTCCTGGGCAGCCATTCTATTTTCCACCCCCGTTAACCCATGTTTCACCTCTTTTATCCCGTTGTCTAACCCCTCAAATTTATCGTCTAACTTCCCAAATTTCTTGTCTAATCCCTCACCGGTACCCCTCGCTTCGTCCCTCATTACCCCCATTTGGCCCTCCAATCGCTCACCCTGAGCACCATCCGGTTCCCCATTTGTCCCATTCGCTCACCCTGAGCATCCATTTTTGCTTCTAGCCCCATATTTGCCATTAGTATGGTTGCATTAATCTGCGCCATGAGGTCCCGCACATCAATTCCCGCTATTTGCGCAGCGGGCGCGGCTACCCCGCGCTCGTGCGAGGCGCCTTTTTGCGCGCCTGAAACCTCGTGCGCGAGAGCGCCATTTCGTGCGCCTGATACCCCCTCAACCACATTGCCAATGTTCTCCTCCTCTCTTTCATCCACATACATTTCCCCGAGGTCCTGGGTCGATTCTACCCCGTCTATCGCTCCCACCGGCATCCCGTCGCCTTGACCAGCCATGGCGCGATTTCAAAATTCGGGTTTTGTAAAACAAAAGCAATTTCGGTACTTTGTAATTTTGAGCGCGTTAAGCGCGCTTCGGGTCCAATCTCACTTCCTGACACCAATTTGTTACGGTACGCGGTTTAGGATGTTGTTTGCCGAGCGAAGGCTCCGCGACCGAACAGTTGTTCCCCGACTCACCGGATTCACCCAGAACTTTGGCCGTATCGCACCGCAGCTGCCCAATCTGGAAAAGACTAAAACGACGAAATGCAAAGAGGAAAAGGAATAAGACGAGAAGACGGACAGAAGAGTAATTGGATTTATTATACACACAAGCAAAAAGAAAGCAGTCACGTTTATTTACAACACATAAGACGCAGGTGACACAGTGCAAATACTAGCTTATACAGACTTAATTAAATACCCAGGGACAAGACACACAGAACAAACTCACGTACACAAGAAGGGTGGAAAGGCAGGAGGTGGATGGCTGGAGGGAGAGGAAGGTCCAAGGGGGTCCTGCAGCACGATCGGCGCGTTTAGCAGCCGCCGTTCCTTCGCGGCCCTGCTCAAAACCGCCGTCCAGGTCCCAAGCGGCTGTTGGGTGTTGTTGCTGCTGTGGCCGCCACTTGCTTTGCCAGGACTCGTCTGACTCGTCTGGTCCAAACCCTCAACTCAACAACACTCTTGCACGTCTCCCTGTCCAACCACTCTTTCTCTCTTGGTCCAACCACTCTTTCTCTTTCTTGGTCCAACCACTCTTTCTCTCTCTTGGTCCACTCACTCCTCACCACCGACCACCCCACGCTTCTTGCGCGCGCGCCTTTATAGCGCCTCCGGCGATCAAGCCGCCGGCCTTCAGGACACGCCCATCGGTGTGCTCACCTCGGCCCTGGTTGGTCACGCGACCCTCTGGCTCCGCCCTTGATGACGACGGGCGGGCATGCCCCTCTTCCCCGACCCGAGCACATGTTCAATGGTGGTTTTGGAGGGGATGTAATTGGCAATCGAGGCTTGGCAATGACGAAAGGGGATGTGAAAGGAAATGGAGATTTTGGGGATGGGAATGAAAGGGGATCTATTCTCTTTCACTGGTGCAATGGAGTACTTCAATTAATGGGAGACACAGCCTTACCCTAAAACACAGAATAAGATATAACTATCGAACAGGGGTATTCTATTATTGGCTGACGTGTATGCTTGTGGACTAATTATGGGATGCCCTTTCACCTTTACACAGCTCCGGAGGCAGGGGGCGCAGAATAAACAATAATAATAATAATAAAGCACACAATCAAAAAAATACAGTCCTCATATCCGCAACAATATTGTTACCGAACCCAACGTCGGCCTCTGTTCCCCCTTAGAGAGGGGATTAATCCCCTCTTCTATAACTGACCGACGTGGTCCCTGACACTGCACAGCTACCCCCGGAAAGGTAGGTGCACAGCCCCGTTCATACCGCGGACAGATGTTAATTGCCGAGCGGTTTTTAGTAACCGTGGCACGAACTATTAACAATTACTAGACCCGATTCCTGAACGTTGGCCAAATCGTGCCACAGGTATTCAATGTGGAAACCTCAAAGACGAAGGATGTGAAGAAGAAGACGTAGACAAAAGGTTGGAAATACAAATATAATTTATTACTACTATTATGTACAATCAAAAGAAACCAAGGGAGAAGGAAGAATGAGAAAATAAAGACAGAAAGAGGGACAGACCAGAAAGACACAGTGAAACTCTAGCTTACCTATTAACAGTCTTACTTAACCCAGGACAGAACAAACAAAGACAGACTCACACGAATGAGGAATGAAGGGTGGATTGGCTGGAGGGATCAGAGGGTTCAGGTCGGACCACAAACTGGAAGGTTTTGGCAGGGCGCACAGCAAGCAGGTCCTTCCCGGGCTGGGAGCGAGCAGGGCGGGAGCGGCACACGTATATCGCCCTCCCTTGACACGCCTCGGGCTCTTTTTGACCTCTGCTGCGGTCCTTTCCTCCCTCGGAATCGTCTCACACGTCTCTCTCCCTCAATCTCCTGCTTTCACGATCGACGCACGTATATCTCTCCTTTTCTCTCAAGCGCGGGGGTGACACGCCCTCCTCAGTTTTCGGTACCGCCCCCCTCCGTGCTCTGTTTCGTGCCCTTATAAGGCAATGGCATGGTCTTGCTACCTTATTTGGGCAGAGAGTCGAACGGCGCGCCCCTCGTGGCGAGCCACAGGCTTGTGTCCTTACTTGGGCATGGGGCTGAACACCCCGCCCCTCGTGGCGCGCCCTGGGTGTGCCTCTTCCCGGCGACCCCGCCCTTCCTGTCCAAACAGAGCACGGAGCACATCTTCATCATAGCGGCGAACACCGCTTCCCAAGCCAGGCCAGTTGAGGAGCCGCGCACCCCATGCTTGTTAAGCTTCGTTACCCAGAGAGGGAGAGTTCGGCTGGAAAATGTCATTGAAGGGGAGCTATCCTTACTTGATTTGTGCAATGGAGTATTAACTAATGGGAACAGAGCCTTAATCTAATACACATAATAAGGAGATAACTACTGAACAAGGAGGAAATCTATGATTGGCTACGTGTGGCATATGGAATAACTACGGGAACGACCTTTGACCTTTATACACAACAAATGGAGGAAGGAGGGTGATATTTTACAATTAAACACAATTCTCATATCCATAACACTGCACCCTCCTCCTCTTAGGCAAGTCCCGGGCCTATTACCTTTACCTTTAGTGTGGCACGTAGGTGTAGTTACCTGTACATTTAACCAGACCCTGAGTGTGACAGTTTTAAAACATAAATAAATATGTCCCGCTGCTCCATTGCACCCTGCCTAACAGACTCACGCCCACAGCAAACCGAATTGCGGAATTGTCTTCAAACTACAACATGAACGATGGGGGAGCATTATTTACAGTGACGCTACTTGTATTTACAAAATGCAACCCAGGACCTGTGATTGTTCTTTTGGGGGGGGGGGGGGGAAGACAGCCTGTGCTGCATCGACGCACCAGAAAGCACCAAAATGCACCATAACACCATCAAGCACCAATCGGTGCACAGTCACCACAGTTCATAATAAAAATAAACCAACAAACCCCTGGTGGTGTCTTGCTCTTCAGCTCCCTCTGCTGGCTAATGCTCTTCCAGATGTTGTCAACTTCGTCTTCTTGCTGGCGGCCTATTTAGACATAATAAAAAGCACAAAACGTGTCCATTTCTTATTTATTTATGGCCCACAGGGGGCGGACTATGGGTGGTTCACCTGTGGGGCATACGTGCCACGTGACCGAGGTCTGCAAGCAAGATCTTGGGCCATCATGGCCGGTTCCAGCAGAGGGGCCATGCCCCAACCCGTAGGGTCCATGAGCGGTGCTCAGCCACAGACATGTGGTCCATAAGTGGTGCATCGATGCAGACAGCTGGTTGCGGGAGTTTCGGGCACACAATGGCGGACTCCCGCATGCTCCCCTCGGCGCCCAGTGGCGCACAGTCCTCGGGTGGGAGACAAGGGGGGGGGGGGAGAGAATACAGGTGAGCGAGGGGTAAGGTCACAAGGGTACACTTCAATAAAGGCAATGCAAGGTGAGGTGCGTCTGAAGACTGAGCAGAGAAAAGCTCGTCCCTACCGTACGTCACCCCCCCTGTTACCTACTCTACCCTTGCCCTTACCCCATATTTACAAAACTCTACACATTTACAAATTCGTCACTACTGTCACGTCTTCCCCTTATCTCTCCTATACCAAATTCGTCCCCACAATCCCTCTAACCAAAATTTGCCATCACCCAATTCATCATCAATCCTCATAAGGAGGGAGAGATGGAACAACAAGCACAATGTCACACCCACGTCATGATGCGTCTCACAATCCAAACATTTGCACAATAAAATAATTTAAAAATGGCATGGTGTGGAGTTCTGCCACCTCAGGTGAGTGGATGTAGATGATGCGAGGAGATTCTTAATCCTAACTATCCTCGAAATGACTTTAATACACTTTACACTACCCGGGATCTTTCCCTGCCAAACCGTTGGCCAACTTACTCTATGCGGTTTTAAGAACCAAATTCCCATTGACCAAACTGTGGTGCTTCATCAATTTGGGGTCTCACTCCCCCGATTCAACTCCCTGTGCCTTTGCACAATTTCAGGACTGGGTCGTGTGGCTCGCCCAGCAGGTCTACCCACCTGCACACCTTCACCACTGCAGATGCCTCCGAGCTTACCTGCTCGTTACCCTAACCTATCCACTGGGGGAGGCCCTCTGGCGCTCTCTCCACTCGGTGCCCTCTCTGGCACTGGGCTACCCGGGTCCGTCCTCTGGATCCTCGGGCCCCATCCACAACTCTAACGGCTCCCAGAGCCCACCTGCGGCCTCACCTGGCCGACATCCTCACAGTGGTGGAGTGCCCATTCAACTACACATACTAACAGGCCACACGCCCAGCCATTTCCACGTCACTAATGCACCCATCCAAACTCCATTCTTCCACATGCACCACAGATGCCAATATCCAACCACAATTTACCTGTACCCTCTACCTAACTCTTAAACTACCCTCCCCGGGTATTCGTGATGGGGGTCCACTTTTCCCCCATTCACACGTTCGCACCATCCACTCCACTCCACAGTTTCCACCATACTCACTCCACGACCATCCATTCCATACTCCATATATTCCATACCCCATGTATTCCACACAACCATTCTCCATACACCTGTAGTTGCACACCTGTGCAATCACTCCTACTGGTGCTTCATGCACCCTCCTTCCTCCATGGACCATTTGGTCAACACAACACTCAATCACCAGTTACTCATTCATACACTGTTCCATTCACCTTTTCAGTTGCACACCTGTGCAATCTCACCTGGTGCCACCTGCACCCTCCTTCCTCCAAAGCTCCTTCAATCATTCCATACAATGCACCACTACAATTATTTCTCATGCACTGCTTCATACACTTTCGATCCTCAAACACTCGGCATCATCTAAGCTACCTGGTGCCCTGCTAAAACTCGCGCTTCCCCATCGCCCCTTACATTATTGCGCTCCCTCGTCATTATCATCCAACTACCCTCTCTATGTCCCCAACTACCTGTCCAAAGTCGCTACTTAACCTTACCGTTACCTATGGTCATCTTCTCTAGATCCCTACACACTATCCAAACCCTCCCGGGCTAGTTTTCACTGCCAAACCCCATAGCTATTGCTCCTTTGCCCCCGCTGTGAGGGATGGCAGAGTTGCCATCCCACCACATCGGGCATCTCTCACTATAAATTTTGCTCACCAAATTCCAGCCAATCAAAAATTTTCCAATCACTGCCAATCCTGCTACCAATCCTTTGCCAATCATCAAATTTTGCTTTTCAAATTCACTATTTTCAATTTCGGATCCAAAACACTATCATCATTACAGTCCGCTATATCTGAGCCTCGGTGCGTCGTTACATTTTCAAAGCCCGGCTTCGCACAGCCGAGCAATGAATTCGGGTGGTTTGGTCGCCTGCAGGTTGAATCCGTCCGGCATTCGGTTCGGGGGGGGGGGGGCTTGTTCGGGCCGAGATTCCACGCGCCATCCCGGCGCGGCACCTTGCGGTCCCAGGCCCGATGACCGAGGCTCGCCCGGTCGGAACCCCGTCCCCACGAGGGGGCACCGTGCCGCTTCCTCCTACTTGCCCTTGAAACGGACCGGTCGCCTTGCCCGACAAGGCCCGGACTCGACCGTGCGGGGCCTA
This sequence comes from Myxine glutinosa, assembly GCF_964187855.1. Classification (NCBI taxonomy): domain Eukaryota; kingdom Metazoa; phylum Chordata; class Myxini; order Myxiniformes; family Myxinidae; genus Myxine; species Myxine glutinosa. The sequence goes on from NC_136261.1 coordinate 94,618,416, forward strand.
GCATCCAACAAAGCGCACCGCGCACCGAGCGCCCGCGTCGGCTATCCGTCACTCTAAACGCTACCCCGTTCAACGTCGATGCCTTACCCGCATGCTCACATGCATACGCCACCCTTTCCACACTCACCAAGCCCGGCGTTCCAACGCCGCCCATACATTCCACACACTCCGTCCATTCCACCAACGCACTCCCTGTTACACACCACACCTCTCGCGCACACTCGCCGTTCGCACACTTCGTTCCACACCTCTCCTCCGTTATGTCCTCCGTAACACTCACCATGGGCGTGCACTCTTGCATCCACCCACTAACGCGCTCCGATGGGCTCTCCCACACCCGCGCCACAACCAACTCAGGTGTGCTTCCTCGCACACGTTCCACCACCACCTTACTCTCCGTGTCACACTCACCCTCGCACGTACACTCTGTTTCACACAGACCCTCCGACGTGCATTCTTGCTCGCACTCGGTTTCACACTCGCTCTCCGATGTGCCCTCTCGCACTCGCGCCACCACCAACTAATTCTCCGTGTCACACTCCGTACACCCCGACGTGCATTATCGCTCGCACTCGGTTTCACACCCGCGCTTCGTAACACGCTCACCCTTTGACGCACACTTTTTCCTCACACGCGTGCCATTCGCTTTAACACAACACACACAGGACCTTCCACGAACGCCCGGGTGCCATATTGATCCCAATCGCGCGACAATTCTCTTCGCGCCGAACACTTTTCTACAAAATCTCCCCGCACAACATACAGCACGACTCACCTGGGGGATCCTTTTCTCCACGCGCACCTGCAAATCTTTATAAGGATTAGCAAGTACGGCATCAGGATGTGTATTCAGACTTTGAGCAATATCCATCTCTTCCTTCAATTCCCGGGCTACCTCCGTCGTCTTTTCAATTTCAACCATAACTATTGCTCTTTCTTTATTCACCTCAACGACCGCTGGCTTTATTAAAATTCCCACTTGTACCTCAGCGGTCGCCGGCTTCCCCATACCCCGGGTCGCGATCTCTATACCCGTCATTTTACCCGTGCTTTTCTCCACTTCGCCCAACCAGTGCCCCTTGACCCGCTTTACCTCCTCGTGCACCCGTGGGACCTGCTCGCCCAACCTGCGGTCTCTGTCCCTCTCCAACCCCTCATTAATTTCTTTGGCTTGGCCAACCATGCCCCCCAGTTTGTCCCCTAATCTGCTTCCGAATCCCTCAAATTTGCTTCCGAGTCCCTCAAATTTGCCTCCGAGTCCCTCCAGTTTGCTTCCGAGCCCCTCAAATTTGCCTCCGAGTCCCTCCAATATGCTTCCGAGCCCCTCAAATTTATTTCCCAACTGTTTGCTGGTACCCCTCGCTTCGTCCCTCATTGCCCCCATTTGGCCCCCCAATCGCTCACTATCAGCCCTCAATCCCACACGTTGGTTTTCTAATCCTACATTCCTCATTTGGATGATTGCCTGTATTTGCGCCATGAGGCCCTGCATGTCAAAGCCCGCTGGTAGCGCGGGCTCGGCTACCGCACCCACGTGCGAGGTGCCATTTTGTGCCTCTACAACCATGTGCGCGAGGGCGCCATCTTGTGCACCTGAAGCCCCCTCAACCACATCCTCATTTCGCTCCTCCTCCATTTCTTCCCTCTGGTCCTGGGTTACTCCTAACCCCTCTTCTAATTCCCCCACCGGCATCCCGTCGCCTTGACCATCCATGGCACGATTTTTATATTTAGGATTTTATAAAACAAAATCTCGGGCCACTCGTAATTTTGAGCGCGCTATTCGCGCTTCAGGTCCAAATCTCACTCCCAGACACCAATTGTTATGGAACCCAACGTCGGCCTCTGTTCCCCCTTAGAGGGGGGATTAATCCCCTCTTCTATAACTGACCGACGTGGTCCCTGACACTGCACAGCTACCCCCGGAAAGGTAGGTGCACAGCCCCGTTCGTACCGCGGACAGATGTTAATTGCCTAGCGGTTTTTAGCAACCGCGGCTCGAACTATTAACAATATTACTAGACCCGATTCCTGAACGTTGGCCAAATCGTGCCACAGGTATTCAATGTGGAAACCTCAAAGACAAAGGATGTGAAGAAGAAGACGAAGACAAAAGGTTGGAAATACAAATATAATTTATTACTACTATTATGTACAATCAAAAGAAACCAAGGGAGAAGGAGGAATAAGAAAATAAAGACAGAAAGAGGGACGGACCAGAAAGACACAGTGAAACTCTAGCTTACCTATTAACAGTCTTACTTAACCCAGGACAGAACAAACGAAGACAGACTCACACGAATGGGGAAGGAAGGGTGGATTGGCTGGAGGGATCAGAGGGTTCATATCGGACCACAAACTGGAAGGTTTTGGCAGGGCGCACAGCAAGCAGGTCCTTCCCGGGCTGGGAGTGAGCAGGGCGGCAGCGGCACACGTATCTCGCCATCCCTTGACACGCCTCGGGCTCTTTTTGTCCTCTGCTGCGGTCCTTTCCTCCCTCGGAATCGTCTCACACGTCTCTCTCCCTCAATCTCCTGCTTTCACGATCGTCGCACGTATATCTCTCCTTCTCTCTCAAGCGCGGGGGTGACACGCCCTCCTCAGTTTTCGGTACCGCTCTCCTCCGCGCTCTGTTTCGTGCCCTTATAAGGCAATGGCATGGTCTTGCTACCTTATTTGGGCAGAGAGTCGAACAGCGCGCCCCTCGTGGCGAGCCACGGGCTTGTGTCCTTACTTGGGCATGGGGCTGAACACCCCGCCCCTCGTGGCGCGCCCTGGGCGTGCCTCTTCCCGGCGACCCCGCCCTTCCTGTCCAAACAGAGCACGGAGCACATCTTCATCATAGTGGCGAACGCCGCTTCCCAAGCCAGGCCAGTTGAGGAGCTGCGCACCCCACGCTTGTTAAACTTCGCTACCCAGAGAGGGAGAGTTCGGCTGGAAAATGTCATTGAAGGGGAGCTATCCTTACTTGATTCGGTGCAATGGAGTATTAACTAATGGGAACAGAGCCTTAATCTAATACACATAATAAGGAGATAACTACTGAACAGGGAGGAAATCTATGATTGGCTACATGTGGTATCTGGAATAACTACGGGAACGACCTTTGACCTTTATACACAACAAATGGAGGAAGGAGGGTGATATTTTACAATTAAACACAATTCTCATATCCATAACAATATATATATATATATATATATATATATATATATATATATATATATATATATATATATATATATATATATATATATCTATATCTATATCTATATACATATATATACAGTCACGTGAAAAAGTAAGTACACCCCATGTAAAGTTTTGACTTTTTCAACATATTTCAACATACAGCTATTTGATCTTCATTTCAACAATATTGATAGATAAAGGTGATATAATATAACAAATATCATGAAACATTTACATTTTGTTGTCCATTGTATAATTTATATAAACATAAATGCAAATTTCGCATGTGGAAAAAGTAAGTACACCCTTGGCTCTAATAGGTGGTATTGCCCCCTTTGGCTGAAACAACCTCAAGTAGGCATTTCTTATAACTGTCTACCAGTCTCTGACATCGACTGGGAGAAATTTTTGCCCACTCCTCCATGTAGAATTATTTCAGCTGTGCGATGTTTGAGGGGTTTCTTGCATGCACAGATCGTTTCAAACCCCCCACAACATCTCGATGGGATTTAGATCCGGGCTTTGACTTAGCCCTCACCCTCAGGACTGGCCCACCCTCAGGAGAGCCAGGAAACAATATCTCTCCGTTCTCAGGACAGAACTCTCTTATCTGTCTCCCTCTTCCAAATCCTGGTGGCGTCTGGTCAAATCTGTTTCTGGTGTTTGTTCCCCCTCCATCCCCTCCCTCACATCAAACGGCCACAAGGCTGACTCCGCACGTGAAAAAGCTGAATGCCTCAACTCTGTGTTTGCCTCTAAATCTTGTGTCCCAAACCCATACCTCTCTGTACCCACCGTACCCAGTCGTACCCAGCTGCTCCTGGACTCTGTGTCCTTTCCTCCTGACAAGGTGGAAAAGTTTCTGTCAACCCTCGACTCTGATTCTGCAACTGGACCAGACGGCATCAGCCCACGGGTCCTAAAATCGTGCTCTGCCGCTCTTTCACTCCCCCTCTCTGTTCTCTTCACCCTCTCTTTTCCTCAAGATCATCTGCCATCTGCTTGGAAATCTGCCAACATCACCGCTTTGCACAACAAAGGTGCAAAAACAGATCCCAGCAACTACAGACCAATCAGCCTTCTCCCAATTATCAGCAAAGTCATGGAATCCATCATTGCTTCAGATATGAAATCTTTCCTCTTCTCCAATGGCTTGATCTCTGATCATCAATTTGGTTTCAGACCTGGTCACCCTACTCTGGACATGCTGCTTCTGCTTTCTCAACAATGGATGGAGGTCCTCAATGCCAAACAGGAAATTAGAGCTGTCTCCCTTGACATATCACATGCCTTCGATACGGTCTGGCACCCCGCTCTGCTCACCAAACTCTCCTCTTTTGGTATCCGTGGAAATCTCCACACATGGCTGGTGGACTTCCTCTCTAGTCGTAGTCAACGTGTGGCCCCTGAATGGGTTTCTCTCATCTCCTCTTCCTGTTCAGGCTGGAGTTCCCCAAGGCAGTGTTCTGGGCCCTGTGCTTTTTCTGGTCTTCATCAATGATCTCTCTGACTCTCTTGAAATCCTCTCTATCTCTTTGCTGATGACTCTACTCTCTGTCGCTCCATTCTTCATCCCTCAGATCGGCAGTCTGCAGCCTCCTCACTCTCTGCAGACCTGGACCAAATCACAGACTGGGCAAACAAGTGGAACATGTCTTTCAATCCTGACAAATCTCACACTCTTACGATGTCTCTCCGAAAAGACCGACTGGACAACCCTCCCATCCACTTCCTGAATAATCCTCTCCAAGAAGTTCTGTCACTAAAGCTTTTGGGTCTCACTATCTGCCATGATCTTTCCTGGGAAAACCACATTTCAAATCTGGCCTCCAAAGCCAGTCGCCGACTGGGCATCCTCCGTCGTGTGAAGTCCTTCCTTGGCACACCTGAGCTCCTCACCACATACAAGGCTTTCATCCGCAGCTCAATGGAATACTGCTCTCCCCTCTGGGCTGGTGCTCCTGCCCTCACACCTAGCTCATCTTCACACTGTTGAAACCAAAGCATTCAGAATCATTGGAATCTCCCGCGATGAAGCTAACCCCAAGGGCCTCTCACTCACTCACCGCAGGCAGGTTGGTGGTCTTTCCGTCTTCTACCGACTCCTCTCTGGCCTTGCCCCCCCAGCTCTCTCTGGGCTCTGTCCCGCAAATATTCCTACAGGTCGCACAAGATCTGCCTGCAACCCTCGTATGGTTAAACTGCCAAAATCAAGACTCTCTGCTCACCTTCACTCCTTCATTCCTCTTTTCTCCCGCCTCTGGACCAAACTCCCTCACTCTCTTCAATCCCACTCCACCCTACAGGTCTTTAAAACAGCTGTTCACAACCATCTATCTTCCCCCATCCAAAACCTTGATCTTTTCTACCCCCGCTAATTTCACCCCAATTCCACTTTTTTGAAATACCAACTTCTGTGCTGGAAGTCCTTGGTGTCCTTGTGTTTTATACTTCTCCCACCCCCCCACCCCCCCCTTCCCACACCTCCTCCCCCCAAGCCCTCTCCCTCCCACACATCTCCCTGCTCTCAAATGTTGTGTGCTCTCAAGTGTTTGTGTGCTTCCCCTTCTCTCCCCATCTCGTCTTCCACTCCCTCTTTTTATATATTTTGTTTGTCTGGTTGATTTGTTTGTGAAGTAAATGTCAGCTCTTCCACGAGCCACGATTCAGTATACAAACAAGAGAAAAGAAAAAAAGAAGCCATTCCAGAACCCTCCATTTCTTTCTTTTCAGCCATTCCTTGGTGGATTTACTGGTATGTTTCGGGTCATTGCCATGTTGCAAGATCCATCTTCGGTTGAGCTTCAACTTTCTGACAGATGGCCTCACATTATCCTCAAACACCCTCTGCTACAATGAAGAATTCATAGTGGTTTCTATGATGGTGAGCTGCCCAGGCCCTGATGCAGCAAAGCTGCCCTAAACTAGAGTCCCTGTATATAGAGAGTTGTGTCAACTCAAATTTGGACGCCATTTTGTGTCTAAGTGTGTCGGATGAGATATACATGTACATTCGCGATATGGGGTGATATATTCTAAACCTGCTAAAAAAAAATTTACTACACATATTTAGTCTTATTATTACATACAGGTGATATTTGTTTTGTCAAAAACTCAGCTATTGCCGTGAAAAAGAGCTGTGTGGTGATATTAAAAGTGGTATGGCAATGCATATTACAAGCCAACACTGCATATAAGAGCTAACATTATAAGTAAGACAAACCAATGCTGTCGTTCTCTGCATTGGTTTGTCTTACTTTTGAGGTATCAGGATAATTTGAGGTATCTGTATCAAACAGGGATAACAGCTTTTGAAAGTTGAGCCAGTTTTAAATGTGGGTACACAAATACACCTGTTTTACTGCATTAATCACCTAGAAATATTGTATGTTTTGGGAACGATAGCTGTCACCAGGTTAAATATATAGGGATTGTCCAATGTGCAAAATCTTCCATCACTACAATTTGGCCATAAATCCCGGGGTGGGAAATATTTGAGCAAATATGCCACAAGACGCATGAGCACTGTACAAAGCAAACAATAACTCGTCAAATTTTGGACGTATGGATGGCTGCACAACCCGCAAAAAAATTGAGCAGGTCCCCCCCTAAAATTGCTTTTATGATTGCCGATTAGGCTAAAGATTTTAAACCAAAAAAATAACTTGCCTCGGAATAAGTTTTGAATGGACGGACAGACAACTGAAAACAAAACGGACCATGGGTTTCCCACCCCTATAAAATCAAAATTAATTCTCTCTGAAAAAGTACAGTGACATTGCCCGCAGACTACCCAACCGCAGACCAGGCAATGTCACTGTACCGGGACATTTCATCAATCAATGACAATATGCGGTCCGCTAGGACTACCCGAAAAAAATTGAGCAGGGTTCTTCCCACGGAAATGCATTTTTGGTCAGCTCCTTGAAGATTATAAACAAACACAAATCACTTCCCTTTAAAAGCGTTTTCAACGGACAGACAACCAAAAATAAACCGAGCAGATAGAATTGCTTTTGAACATCGATCATCAAGCGGCATGGGCCTACCTGGCAGAGTCTCGAGGAGTCGATCGCTTTCCAGCTCTTTCGTCTGACTTTCGCTTCCCAAATTTGTCTTCTGACTTTATCACTTGGAAATCTATACATCTTATATTTCCCAGATTGGTTTGAACAACCAAAAGCAGAACAACCAGTCATTTTGTTTGGCAATAAACAACATTCCCGTACCAAGCTGACGTTCACGCACGGTGAAGCTAGACACAAAATGGCGCTACGAAATCACGTGACCAGAAATCTCGGGTCAGCGCATGGCGCAACTCTCTTTATACAGGGACTCTACCCTAAACCATAATATTTCCACCACCATGCTTTACAGTTGGTACCAGGTTCTTGTGGTCAAATGCTGTCCATGGTTTTCGCCAAACATGTCTTCTGGTACTGTGGCCAAATAGCTCTACCTTTGACTCATCTGTCCAGAGCACATTGTTCCAGAAGTGCTGGTCTTTACCTCGGTGTTCATTGGCAAACTTTAGTCTTGCCCTGATGTTCTTTCTGGACAGCAAAGGTTTCCTCCTGACACACCTCCCATGTAGATCAAATTTGTGCAGCCTCTTTCTAATGGTGGACTCGTGCACTTTGACATCAACAGTGGCAAGAGCTACCTGTAGGTCCCGTGATGACATTCTGGGGTTCTTAGAGACTTCTTTCAGCATCTTGCGGTCTGCTCTCGGGCTGAACTTACTGGGGCGGCCTGGCCTGAACAAGTTGGCAGTTGTTTGGAATCTTCTCCACTTGTAGATGATCTTCCGGACAGTCGAATGATTGATTTCAAATTGTTTGGAGATCTTTTTGAATCCCTTCCCAGACTCGTAGGCATCTATAACCTTCTTTCTGAAGGCCTCAGAGAGCTCTTTTGATCTAGGCATGGTGACGCCGCACACTTCAACAACAAAGACCAAACCAAACGAAATGTCTGAGGTTTAAATAAGACAGGTTCCTCCAAGATCCTCTCTAACGATGTTCTAATCATTTGCACCTGAGCTGGTGCACCTGATTCTAATTTTAGGTATTTGAAGTGGTGATAAATGTAGGGGTGTACTTACTTTTTCCACATGCGAAATTTACATTTATGTTTATTTAAATTATACAATGGACTACAAAATGTAAATGTTTCATGATATTTGTTATATTATATCACCTTTATCTATCAATATTGTTGAAATGAAGATCAAATAGCAGTCTGTTGAAATATGTTGAAAAAGTCAAAACTTTACATGGGGTGTACTTACTTTTTCACGTGACTGTATATACATATCTGAGGAAGGGTATAAAACAATTTTTAAGAGTGTTGAAAGTTGCCAAGAACATAGAAAGCTCCATCATTAGGAAATTGAAAGAATACGGAACTACCCAGACGCTTCATAGAGGTGGCCTGCTGACCAAACTGAGCAACCCGGCAAGAATGACCTTGGTCAGTGAGGTGACCAAGAACCCAATGACCACTCTGAAAGAACTACAGAGTTCCTTGGCTGAGATGGGCGAACCTGCTGGAAGGACAACAGTCTCTGCAGCACTTCACAAATGTAGTCTTTATGGGAGAATGCCCAGATGGAGGCCACTCCGGAGAAAAGGGCACATGAAAGACAGAGCATGAGGCAAAATATTGAATCCCATTGAGAATCTGTGGAAAGACCTGAATATTTCTGTTTACCGAGGCTCCCCATCCAACTTGACAGAGCTTGAGCAAATCTGCAAGGAAGAATGGGAGAAACTCCCCAAATCCAGATGTGCAAACCTGATCCAGACACACCCAAGAAGACTGAAAGCTGCAATCACTGCTTAAGGCGCTTCTACGAACTCAGAAGGCTGAATCCTCGTGTAAATTCGGTATTTCTGTGTTTCATTTTTGAATAATTTCTGAAGGCACTGTACATGTTCCCCACCGATGGGATGTTTTCTAAGTCCAAAAAGGACATAACTCGGTGAAAAATTGACGAAACTCCCTGAAACTCGAACTTGTTCTGTAACTTATCATAATAAAGCTTGGCACCAAGTTTCCGTAAAAATGTTCAAGGGTATGTGGGGGAAAAAAAAGTCTGAAAAATCACAGGTGTCGCCTCTGGTGAAACGGCTCTACGTTCTCTGTATTGTTTTCGTGAATATTGGGGAATTAGAGTGAAGTCAATTTTCAAACTTCGGTGCATTATTGAAGGGACATGCATTGGAAACTTGGGCGCTTTGTTATTGTTCATAGTGGGAAGTGGGCGTGGAGGGGGAGGGGCCAAGAATCACTAAGACCGCCCTTGCTGCCGGTGCACCATGGTCTATAGGAAATGTCATGCACAGATTTAAACACAGGAGGTGGTCATTCGTTCCATCATGTTGAAATGTCACATGTACACATGTGATCTCAGCACATCCACCAACTGCCCGAAGTGACATACTAAAGTTCCATCTCAAGCAATGTTTTAATATTGCCATGGCGCACAATGGCCTTCTCTTTTCGAAACATACTGGGAAGCATGTTGTATTCAAACGTTAATGCACACACACGCTACTTTGGTGTTGACTCCAAATCCGAGATTCCGAGCGACGGCGTGTTGCGGTACAATACGCCTCCTGCCGGCATTTCATCAGAACGACAACCTGTCAACTTGCCGAACGGCTGGCAGGATTTCCGACAGGTACGCACACCTGCCCCAATGCTGTCTACCCTGGGTTTGAATCCCGGTCCAGCCATAAGCCCATCATGTCATTCCGGTGCTTCACAGGCAACGTGATTCATCAATGTGTGTGCCGTCCCTCGGGTTGACGTTAAAATGGCCCACGGTGTCTATCACGAAGATTAAGCGAGCTATCGCCACTGATCTCTACACGAGATCAGTGGCTATCGCCGGCACCCTCAACAAATTACAACTTCCTGCACTAACCAGCAGAGGGCACTGCATCAGCGGTACAGATCAGCGGTACAGCCACGCCCCCAGACAATGGCGCGACTCGCAGGCACGTGCACGTTCTGCTTGCATAAGAAGAAGAAGAAGAAGAAGACGACCTTCTAACGAAGACGATCATCGAAGAAGACAACTAACGAAAGGAAAGGATCGCTCCATCGCATATACTCCACTTCCGCCATTCTGTTGATTACGGCATAGCGAACAATTCCCTCAATGTCCAACTCATTCCAGCAAGTTCGTTTTCGGGTTATAGTTATACTTAGGGTCAATGTTAGGGTTGTAGGATTAGTTAGCGTTTGGTTTACTCGATGATTACAGGTCAGCGCAATGAAATGCTTGGTGTTGGCCACGCCCTCAGCACGTGCAATTGAGAGGTGGAGCCTGAAAGTCCCCGCCCAGCCTGAGCTATCATTGGCTGATTCTGAATTCCGAGAAGAGCAATTTTGAAATAGCTCCTGCTCGTTCGTAGTTCCGGGTTTCCTATCCGATAACATGGGCTTTCGGGTAACAAAACGATGGTAAAACTAAAATATTTGTGTTTGGATAATGTGCACGATGTTAAATTCATACCTGACGTGAGTAAAGAAGACGGTCATTGTGGAGAGATGGGCACGATTACGATGATGAGTCAACAACAGGTAAAACTAGAACGGGCACTCGGTAGAGCGCATACCTTCGCCGCAGCTACTGTTCTGTACTTGGTAAAAATACGATTTTGACCTTTTCGTGACCTTGACCTTGACCTTTGACCCGATTGCTCCCAAAATCTAATCAAATGTGTCCCGTATAATAACCAATCATCCCACCAAATTTCATGCAATTCGGTTGAATACTTTTTGAGTTATGCGAATAACATACACACACACACACACAGACATACAAATAAATACACAGCGATCAAAACATAACCTTCCGCTTTTGCGAAGGTAATGATGGGATATTTCGGGGATTTCCAGTAATGCGGAAGTTCTTGTTGTGTTGGTCGATTCCGTTTAACTTCCTGTAGTGTAATGAGTACAATGCGTATGTTCTCATTTGCTTTGGACATCAGATGTGAATGACAATCAGGTAAGTAAACTGAATACCGCTTTGTTGTGTTGACCAATGCATTTGTTTAGGCTAAAATAATAATAATATGTGGTTCATAACCTTCTTTTATTATATTGATCAAAATTCGGTCAAGCGTCGATTGTGTGATTAGAGTCCACCGACTCCACCTGACCACCTCCCCCCCAACGTCGTGTGCGATTACGGAGGCCCCCCAACGTCGTGTGCGATTACGGAGGCCCCCCAACGTCGTGTGCGATTACGGAGGCCCCCCAACGTCGTGTGCGATTACGGAGGCCCCCCAACGTCGTGTGCGATTACGGAGGCCCCCCAACGTCGTGTGCGATTACGGAGGCCCCCCAACGTCGTGTGCGATTACGGAGGCCCCCCAACGTCGTGTGCGATTACGGAGGCCCCCCAACGTCGTGTGCGATTACGGAGACCCCCCAACGTCGTGTGCGATTACGGAGACCCCCCAACGTCGTGTGCGATTACGGAGGCCCCCCAACGTCGTGTGCGATTACGGAGACCCCCCAACGTCGTGTGCGATTACGGAGACCCCCCAACGTCGTGTGCGATTACGGAGACCCCCCAACGTCGTGTGCGATTACGGAGACCCCCCAACGTCGTGTGCGATTACGGAGACCCCCTCAACGTCGTGTGCGATTACGGAGGCCCCCCACCGTCGTGGGCGATTACGGAGGCCCCCCACCGTCGTGGGCGATTACGGAGGCCCCCCACCGTCGTGGGCGATTACGGAGGCCCCCCACCGTCGTGGGCGATTACGGAGGCCCCCCCACCGTCGTGGGCGATTACGGAGGCCCCCCACCGTCGTGGGCGATTACGGAGGCCCCCCAACGTCGTGGGCGATTACGGAGGCCCCCCAACGTCGTGGGCGATTACGGAGGCCCCCCAACGTCGTGGGCGATTACGGAGGCCCCCCAACGTCGTGGGCGATTACGGAGGCCCTTCAACGTCGTGGGCGATTACGGAGGCCCCCCAACGTCGTGGGCGATTACGGAGGCCCCCCAACGTCGTGGGCGATTACGGAGGCCCCCCAACGTCGTGGGCGATTACGGAGGCCCCCCAACGTCGTGGGCGATTACGGAGGCCCCCCAACGTCGTGGGCGATTACGGAGGCCCCCCAACGTCGTGGGCGATTACGGAGGCCCCCCAACGTCGTGGGCGATTACGGAGGCCCCCCAACGTCGTGGGCGATTACGGAGGCCCCCCAACGTCGTGGGCGATTACGGAGGCCCCCCAACGTCGTGGGCGATTACGGAGGCCCCCCAACGTCTTTGGCGATTACGGAGGCCCCCCAACGTCGTGGGCGATTACGGAGGCCCCCCAACGTCGTGGGCGATTACGGAGGCCCCCCAACGTCGTGGGCGATTACGGAGGCCCCCCAACGTCGTGGGCGATTACGGAGGCCCCCCAACGTCGTGGGCGATTACGGAGGCCCCCCAACGTCGTGGGCGATTACGGAGGCCCCCCAACGTCGTGGGCGATTACGGAGGCCCCCCAACGTCGTGGGCGATTACGGAGGCCCCCCAACGTCGTGGGCGATTACGGAGGCCCCCCAACGTCGTGGGCGATTACGGAGGCCCCCCAACGTCGTGGGCGATTACGGAGGCCCCCCAACGTCGTGGGCGATTACGGAGGCCCCCCAACGTCGTGGGCGATTACGGAGGCCCCCCAACGTCGTGGGCGATTACGGAGGCCCCCCAACGTCGTGGGCGATTACGGAGGCCCCCCAACGTCGTGGGCGCTTACGGAGGCCCCCCAACGTCGTGGGCGATTACGGAGGCCCCCCAACGTCGTGGGCGATTACGGAGGCCCCCCAACGTCGTGGGCGCTTACGGAGGCCCCCCAACGTCGTGGGCGGTTATAGAGGCCCCCCAACGTCGTGGGTGATTATGGAGTCCTGCTTTGGGACACAAAACGCATCACCCAGCACACCATTCTGATCACAGTGGCTCTCCACTTCTGCCTCCAACTCTGTGCCAATTTTTACTTCTTTGTACCGTGTGATAGTATATAGACTACAGAGTGTGATTATATGTATAAGGTGATTGGGATGGGCAAGAATAATGAAAACAAGATTACATGATGCAATGGGGAAGTCTTGGAGCGTGTCATCGGGATGAGATCTGGGGGAGGTGATACCGGAGGAGGCGTTGGTGAGGGACGTTGGTGTGTGTTTGTTTGTCTGTCTGCTCACTTATACTTGCCTGCAGGTCACCATTTGAAACCGATCTTCACGAACCTGCACCAAATGGTAGAGTTCATGGTCAGACATAATCCTATATATTTTTGGGGTCAAAAGGTCAACGTAGGCCAAAGGTCAACCACCTTTTTCAAATTTCTAAAATCCTCAATTTTCATCCGATTGACTTGAAATTTGAACAGGATATACACATCGGCTAACTGAATTCAACCACCCACTATTTTTGTCCCCCGTCGCACAGCGTAGCGAAAGGGGGACTATGGCTTTCCCCTCCGTCCGTGTGTCCGTCCGTGCGTGCGGGCCGACGTGCGTGCGTAAGCGAAGGACCGCATTCAAATTTGGTGTGTGGGTGCAACCCACGTCAAAATCCAAGATGGCCGCCGCCATGTATGTCTGATGCCATGTATGTCTGAACCTTGTAACCTGCATATCTTGAAAAATAAGCGAAGTACCAACGTCTAATTTGGTGTGTGGGTGTATCTCGGCATAAGGACGAACGCTGTTGAAAATTGGGTCGCCACGTCAAAATCCAAGATGGCCGCCACCATATATATGTCTGAACCTTGTGAACGAAATATCTTGAAAAATAAGCGAAGTACCAACGTCTAATTTGGTGTGTGGGTGTATCTAGGCACAAGGAAGAACGCTGTTTAAAATCGGGTCGCCACGTCAAAAGCCAAGATGGCCGCCGCCATGTATGTCTGAAACTTGAGATGAATATCGTGAAAAATAAGCGAAGTACCAACCTCTAATTTGGTGTGTGGGTGTATCTCGGCATAAGGAAGAACGCTATTGAAAATTGGGTCGCCACGTCAAAATCCAAGATGGCCACCACCATATATATGTCAACCTTGTGAGCGAAATATCTTGAAAAATAAGCGAAGTAACAACTTCTAATCTGGTGTGTGGGTGTATCTAGGCACAAGCAAGAACGCTGTTTAAAATTGGTTCGCAACGTCAAAATCCAAGATGGCCGCCGCCATGTAAGTCTGATGCCATGTATGTCTGAACCTTGTAACCTGCCTATCTTGAAAAATAAGCGAAGTACCAACTTCTAATCTGGTGTGTGGGTGTATCTCGGCACAAGGACGAACGCTATTGAAAATTGGGTCGCCACGTCAAAATCCAAGATGGCCGCCACCATATATATGTCTGAAACTTGAACGAAATATCTCGAACAATAAGCGAAGTACCAACGTCTAATCTGGTGTGTGGGTGTATCTATTGGGTCGCCACGTCAAAATCCAAGATGGCCGCCGTGATGTATGTCCAAACCTTGTGAGATGAATATCTTGAAAAATAAGCGAAGTACCAACATCTAATCTGGTGTGTGGGTGTATCTAGGCATAAGGAAGAACGCTGTTGAAAATTGGGTCGCCATGTCAAAATCCAAGATGGCCGCCGCCATGTATGTCCGAACCCTGTGAGATGAATATCTTGAAAAATAAGCGAAGTACCAACTTCTAATTTGGTGTGTGGGTGTATCTCGCCATAAGGAAGAACGCTATTGAAAATTGGGTCGCCCCGTCAAAATCCAAGATGGCCGCCACCATATATATGTCTGAACATTGTGAGCGAAATATCTCGAAAAATAAGCGAAGTACCAACTTCTAATCTGGTGTGTGGGTGTATCTAGGCACACGGAAGAATGCTGTTTAAAATTGGGTCGCCACATCTAAATCCAATATGGCCACCGCCATGTATGTCTGAATCTTGAGAGATGAATATCCTGAAAGATAAGCGAAGTACCTTCTGGTGTGTGGGTGTATCTAGGCATAAGGAAGAACGCTATTGAAAATTGGGTCGCCACGTCAAAATCCAAGATGGCCACCTCCATGTATGTCTGACCCTTGTGAGCGAAATATCATATCATAGTGAAGGAGCCTGTGCTCCAGCATGAGACGGACAAAATGATGGGCAAGGCACAAACTCGACCGAGAAGATATTTATTGTAAAAACCAACTCGGGAACTCTTAAAAGCCCGTTTATCGGGCTGCATATATATCCAAACCAGAAAGCATAACCGAAACCGAACGCCACGCCTCTCAGGCGAGGCGTGTTTCGGTGGTCACGTGACCGACAGGTGCAAAGGATTATAACCGCACGCGCGGCACGCTTTGGTGGTCACGTGACCAGCCACCCTGGCGCCGAGGTTGTCCGCCCGTGACGTCACCGGCTGGAGCAAGGAGATTCTGCTGCTGGTCTCGCTTGGGGGACCCATGGGTCGCTACACACGCCCCCCCAGAATGGACTTGATCCAGGAAGGTCAACCTGAGGGGGGTCCGGATGACCCGACCGAAACGACCCCTGGCCAGTCGCGGGGGGGGGGGGGGGACCGGTGTGGTGGCGGGTGGTTGGACGGGGGGTGCAGTGGACGGGCGGGCGGCCGCGCCACGGTGGGAGAGCCAGCTGTGGCGGCTGGCCGACGTCCATGTGGGCCGGTTTGAGGCGGTCCAGCGAAATCCGGGCCGCCGATGCAGACGATGAAGGACTTGTTGTCCCGTCGTAGGACCCGGAAGGGTCCGTCGTATGGTGGTCGGAGCGGCCCCCGGTGCGCGTCGTGGCGCACAAAGACATACTCCGCTGAGCGGAGTGCTGGGGGGACGTAGGATTGGGGGTCGCCGTGGCGGGACGTAGGCACCGGGGCGAAACATTGGGCGGCCTCCTGGAAGTCCGTGCGCTGGCGCGCGGCGGACCAGGGGCTGGTGGCGTCGGGAATGAACTCGCCCGGTATGCGGAGGGCCTGGCCGTACACCAGCTCGGCGGTGGACGCCTGGAGGTCCTCTTTGGGGGCCGTGCGTAGGCCCAAAAGGACCCACGGGAGCCGGTCGGCCCAGCCGTCGTCCTGGAGGCCAGCCATGAGTGCGGCCTTCATGGAGCGGTGGAACCGCTCGCACAACCCGTTGGCCTGGGGGTGGTAAGCCGTGGTGCAGTGTAGGGTAACGCCCAACGTGCGGGCGATCGCGCCCCATAGTTCGGACGTGAACTGTGGGCCGCGGTCCGACGAGATGTCTGCCGGTGCGCCGAAACGCGCGACCCAGGTGGCGATGAACGCCTGGGCCACGTCAGCGGTGGTGGTGGAGGTGAGGGGCACGGCCTCCAGCCACCTGGTGGTCCTGTCCACCATGGTAAGCAGGTGGGTGAACCCCTGCGATGGGGGAAGGGGACCCACCAGGTCCACGTGGACGTGGTCGAACCGTCGCTCGGGCATGGTGAAGGGAGCCAGCCTAGCCTGGGTATGCCGGTGGACCTTGGCCCGCTGGCAGGGTGTGCAGACGTTGGCCCAGTCGCGGACGTCCCGTCGCAGCCCATGCCAGACGAAATGCGCCGCCACCAGCCGCTGGGACGCCTTCCGGCCCGGGTGAGAGAGGCCGTGGAGCGAAGCAAAAATGCGACGCCTCCAGGTGACCGGCACAACGGGGCGAGGTCGGCCTTGGGAGATGTCGCACAGCAGGACCGTGTCCGCGACGGGGACGTCAGTCAAGCAGAGGCCCGTGTCTGCCACCCGGAGCGCCTGCACCATGCCGTCAGTGGCCTGGTCCGCTGCCATGAGGGTGAAGTCGACGCCGAGGTGGACGGCGATGGCGCCGGCTCGAGAAAGGCAGTCGGCCACGGCGTTGTCCTTCCCGGCGACGTGCCGGATGTCCGTGGTGTACTCCGACACGGCGGAGAGATGGCGCTGCTGGCGGGCCGACCACGGCTCCGTGACCTTGGCCATGGCGAAAACCAACGGCTTGTGATCGACAAAAGCCGTGAACGGGCGGCCCTCCAGGAGGCGGCGAAAATGGCAGACGGCCAGGAACAGCCCGAGGAGCTCGCGGTCGAAGGTGCTGTACTTTAACTCGTTGGGCAGGAGTTGCCAGCTGAAGAATGCGAGCGGCTGCCAGGCCCCGTTTACCCATTGTTCATGGACCGCGCCCACGGCGTAGTCGGAGGCGTCCGTGGTGAGGGCGATGGGAGCCTGGAGTACCGGGTGGGCCAGCAGCGTGGCGTTGGCGAGGGCCCGTTTCGCGCCGGTGAAAGCAGCGTCCATGTCCGTGGACCAGACGATGTCGCGCTTCGCCGGCTGGCCGCGGAGGGCGGCGTACAAGGGCCGCATGAGTTGCGCAGCTCGGGGCATGAAGCGGTGATAAAAGTTCACCATCCCGAGGAACTCCTGCAGCGCCTTGACGGAGCGGGGGCGCGGGAAAGCGGCGATGGCTTCGACTTTGGCCGGTAGCGGCATGGCGCCGGTCCGGGTGATGCGGTGGCCCAAAAAGTCGATCGTCGCCGCACCGAAGTGACATTTGGCCGGGTTAACGATCAATCCGTGCTCGCTGAGGCGGCCGAACAGCGTCCGGAGGTGGAGGAGGTGCTCGGCTCTGGACGTGCTGGCGACGAGAATGTCGTCCAGGTAGGTATAGAGGAACGGCAAGTCGCGCAGCACGCCGTCCATCAGGCGCTGGAATGCCTGCGCCGCGTTTTTGAGGCCGAAGGGCATCCGGAGGAATTCAAAGAGGCCGAAAGGTGTAATCCCGGCCGTCTTCGGGATGTCGGCCGGGCGGGCGGGCACCTGGTGGTACCCCCGAATCAGGTCCACTTTTGAAAAAATGGTCCGCCCCACCGACCGGGCGGAAAAATCCTGGATGTACGGGACGGGGTACCTGTCTGGGAAAGTGACGTCGTTGAGGCGGCGGTAGTCGCCGCATGGCCGCCATCCGCCCCCCGGCTTTGGGACGATGTGCAGCGGTGAGGCCCAGGCGCTGTCGGAGCGCCGCACGATGCCGAGGCGCTCCAGCGCCGCAAACTCGGCCTTGGCGACGGCGAGTTTGGCGGGGTCGAGACGGCGAGCCCGGGCGTACACCGGCGCGCCCGTAGTGGGGATGTGATGCTCGATGCCGTGGCGCACCGCGATGGCTGAAAATGTCGGTCGTGTGAGGGCCGGGAACTCCGCAAGGAGGCGTGCGAAGTCGTCCGCCAATGGGAGGGCGCAGGAAAACTCGGTGGGCACGGCTCAAGGCGCATGCCAGGGAGCTGAAAGTTTGGGCGTTGACGAGACGCCGGCGTTTCACGTCGACCAGCAGCCCGTGGGCGCACAGGAAATCGGCCCCGAGCAAAGCCATGGGGACGTCCGCCGTCACGAACTCCCAGTGAAAGAGCTGGCTGCCGAAGCGGAGGGCGACGGTGCGTGGGCCGAAGGTGCGGATGGCGGAGCCGTTGGCCGCGACCAAGGGGGGGGGGCGCAAACGGCGGCCCGCCTGTCCTCCGCCGAAGCGGGAATAACGCTCAGCTGAGCGCCGGTGTCGCAGAGGAAGCGCCGCCCCGACGCTCGGTCCGCGATGAACAGCAGGTTTCCGGAACGGCCGGCGTTCATTGCTGGTAGGGAACGCCGGCTCGCCCATTTCCCGACTTGCCGAACGTGCACGGGGGTCGACATGATCGGGCCTGCCGCCCGAACCTGGCGTGGAAATAACACCAGGCCGGGTCTGGCAGGGGCTCCGCCCGACGCGGCGTCGCCGCTGCCAGTCGCGCCGGCCCGGCGGCCTCCGGGAAGGAAACTGCGTCGCGGGCTTCGGGCGGGTGGGCGGGAAGGCTCCCGGCCGCCACCCCGACGAGCTGGCTCGCCGCAGCGATCTTGTCGGCCTCCTTGGCGAGGTCGCGGGGGTTCACGATGGTCGTACCTGCCAGGGCGACCCGTACCTGGGCCGGGAGCTGGCGAAGAAAGAGCTCCTGAAACAGGAAATCCGAGGGGTGCTCGCCGAGCAACGCGAGCATGTAGTCCATGCGTTCGGACGGGCGCGTATCGCCGAGCTCAGGCAGGTCGAGCAGGCGTCATGCGCGCTCAGCCAGGGAGAGGGCGAAAGCGCCCAGCAGAAGTGCCTTGATGGCGTCGTACTTGCCGTCAGCGGGCGGGTTCTGGAGGAAGCTCAGGCAACGGGCGGCGGTCGCGGAGCCAAGTGCGGCGACCACGTAATGGTATCGAGTGGTGTCCTCCGTTATGCCACGCAGGGCGAACTGGGAGTCCGCCTGCGCGAACCAGACGGCGGCATGTGCTTCCCAGAAGGTGGGCAGTTTGAGGGACACTGCGGTGTCCATCGCGTGTCGTAAATTCGGGGTCACCAGTGAAGGAGCCCGTGCTCCAGCATGAGATGGACAAAATGATGGGCAAGGCACAAACTCGTCCGAGAAGATATTTATTGTAAAAACCAACTCGGGAACTCTCAAAAGCCCGTTTATCGGGCTGCATATATATCCAAACCAGAAAGCATAACCGAAACCGAAAGCCACGCCTCTTTGGCGAGGCGTGTTTCGTTGGTCACATGACCGACAGGTGCAAAGGATTATAACCGCACGCGCGGCACGCTTTGGTGGTCACGTGACCAGCCACCCCGGCGCCAAGGTTGTCCGCCGGTGACGTCACCGGCTGGAGCAAGGAGATTCTGCTGCTGGTCTCGCTTGGGGGACCCATGGGTCGCTACAATAGCATGTTTTCTGCATGTTCCACTTTGTCAACTCGCATCATTTCCCCGACGGGGGACCTAGGCGTAACGCTTGTTGAGATCAGCTTAGGCCAAAAGGTCAACATAGGCCAAAGGTCAATGACTTTTTTTCAAATTTCTAAAATCCTCAATTTTCATCCGATTGACTTGAAATTTGAATAGGATATACATGTCGGCAAACTGAATTCAACCACCAACTATTCTTGAGATCATCATAGGCCAAAAGGTCAACATAGGCCAAAGGTCAACAACCATTTCAAATTTCTAAAATCTTCAATTTTCATCTGATTGACTTGAAATTTGAATAGGATGTACATATAGACTTACTGAATTCAACCACCAACTATTTTTGAGATTGGCGTGGGCCAAAAGGTCAACATAGGCCAAAGGTCAACCACTTTTTTTTAATTTCTAAAATCCTCAATTTTCATCCGATTGACTTGAAATTTGAAGATGGTTTACATATCGGCAAAATGAATTCAACCACCAACTATTTTTGAGATCAGCATAGGCCAAAATGGTCAACATAGGCTAAAGGTCAACCACCTTTTTCAAATTTCTAAAATCCTCAATTTTTATCCGATTGACTTGGAATTTGAATGTGATTTACAAATCAGCAAACTTAATTCAACCACCAACTATTTTTGGGATCACCATAGCCCAAAAGATCAACATATGCCAAAGGTCAACAACAATTTCTAATTTCTAAAATCCTCAATTTTTATCCCATTCACTTGAAATTTGAATGGGATTTACATATCGGTGCACTGAATTCAACCACCAACTATTTTTGAGGTCAACATAGGCCAAAAGGTCAACATAGGCCAAAGGTCAACCACTTTTGTCAAGTTTCTAAAATCCTTAATTTTCATCCAATTGACTTGAAATTTGAATAGGACTTTCATTTCAGCGAACTGAATTCAACTACCAACTATTTTTGAGATCAGCATAGGCCAAAAGGTCAACATAGGCCGAATTTCTAAAATTATTAATTTTCATCCGATTAACTTAAACTTTGAAGACAGTTTGCATATCAGGTCACTGAATTCAACCACTAATTATTTTTGAGGTCAAAAGGATGCTCCACTGAGTGCCATGCTACTTTGTTCTGTTTTGCCAAGTGTTACTCCATGAGTGATTTTTCATTTGTTTGTTTGTCCGCACAGAATAAATGTGATTTTCTCTGCAACCGTTGGTCTGATTGACAGGAAATTGTCACCATAGGTGCACCTCCACCTGTATAATTTTTTTAAATGATTATGACGTCATAGGTCACGTGGTTCGGCCGCCATCTTGGAAAAACCAAAAAACTTTGCACCTCTATATCTCCAAAAACGCTTAATAGAAAAAATTGAGACATGGCTCATTGTAAAGAACTCTCCATGGGGAAAAAAATATGTTAATGATGGTGTCATAGGTGCCTCCATTATGACATCATAATTCGACAAGTACAAAACTTCATCCAATCATGATGAAATTTCTTGAGCGTCATGTAGGTATAAATTGGTGGAGAGAAAAAATAAGGGGGGGGGTGGGAGACGTATAAAACACAGGGACACTGCTCGGACTTACAGCAAAGAAGTTGGTATTTCAAAAAAGTGGATATGGGGTGAATTCAGGGGGGGGGGGCAGAAAATATAAAGGTTTTGGATGAGGGAAGACGAGATGGTGGTGAACAGCTCCTTTGAAGACGTGGAGGGAGGAGTGGGATTGAAGAGAGTAAGGGAGTTTGTTCCAGAGGTGGGCATGAAGAGGAATGAAAGAGTGAAGGTGAGCAGAGTCTTGATTTTCGCAATTTCACCAGAAGAGGGTTGCTGGCAGATCTTGTGTGACCTGTAGGAATATTTGGGGGGACACAGCACAGAGAGAGCTGGGGGGGGCAAGGTAGAAGTAGAAGACAGAAAGAAAGCAACTCGGTAGAAGACAGAAAGCCCACCAACCTGCCTGCGGTGAGTGAGTGAAAGGCCCTCACAATCATTTTTAAAATCAATAAATTTTAGCCCTATCTCTCAATGGTGAAGAATCATTTAAAGATTATCGTATCTGGATCTGGATCTTCACCAAAATCTCAACAATTCGTCC
This sequence comes from Myxine glutinosa, assembly GCF_964187855.1. Taxonomy (NCBI): domain Eukaryota; kingdom Metazoa; phylum Chordata; class Myxini; order Myxiniformes; family Myxinidae; genus Myxine; species Myxine glutinosa. The sequence goes on from NC_136261.1 coordinate 94,640,398, forward strand.
ATGTCACACATTTAATTCTGTCCACCAAGTTTCAACCGTATCCATCCATAACTTTTCCAGATACGTTGCTCACAAACGAGCAAACCATATAAGAAAGATGACATGGTTGTCATGGACACAGTTTTCTTTATGCCACGTGGGACTTTTTAAATGCCACGTGGGACTTTTAAAATGCACACTCACAGCGGTCGACAAGACTTAATCTTGATGAGAGTTCACCGTTCCCCCATGTTGTGTGTGTGTGTGTGTGTGTGTGTGTGTGTGTGTGTGTGTGTGTGTGTGTGTGTGTGTGTGTGTGTGTGTGTGTGTGTGTGTGTGTGTGTGTGTGTATACAGACTTGGCATTTAATATGGAATTTTTTTTTTCTTGACTTGGGTTTACTTTCTGAACTCAGTATATCAATCTGGTGAGTTTATTTTACGCTTCGGTGATTTATTTGTTAAAAGAACCATGTCACTGATTGTCTTTCGCAGCAAGAAGTCAATAACAGGATAATATCACAGGTGGCGTGACAAAATGTAAGGACAGGTACATTTGACGATTGGCTTCACAATCGTGTATATAAGGGTTGTTGCGTTCTGTATTGGTGGAAAAGAACTGCTGCACGTCTTCAAAAGTTATTGCCGCTTCCTCTGGAGATGGTCCGTCAACTCGACAATGCTGTTTGTCATGGAGTGGTGGCTTTACGAAATTCTGGCATGAAAGCGTGCTATTGCTCGGCAGTATGGCATCACTCAAGGTCAGGTGTCAAAGATCCTGAAACGAAATGCTCAGAGGGGTGTCCCTACTCCAATACCGAGGCCAGGACGTCCCCGCAGAACCACAAGGAGAGATGATCGCCAGCTGCACCGGTTAGTCTGCAATGGCCGTACCAAGTCAGCTAATTGGCATTGGGCTGAGTGGCAGCAACTGACAAATGTGCCTGTATCCAGAAGGCTAGTCAACCAACGACTGGTTCAAGTAGGCTATCGTGGCAGGCGTCCCCTGAGAAAGCCACGCCTGACCAGCCAACACCGCCAGCGTCGATTGCAGTGGGCCAGAGAGCACCGTCAATGGCAGCCAGGACACTGGAATCACGTGACCTTCAGTGACGAGTCTAGATTTCTGGTCTATCGTCAAGATGGCCGCAACCGAGTGCGCAGACAAGTGCATGAAGCCTACAACGAAGATTGTATTGTGCCAAGAGTCCAAGCTTGAGGTGGTGGGGTGACCGTTTGGGTTGCTTTTCATGCAGGGGGCAAAACTGACCTGGTTGTTCTGAATGGAAACCTGAACCAGTTCAAGTACAGGGCCGTTCTGGAAGAAATATTGCTTCCATTTGCTCATGCAGCCTTTCGAGGAAACTTTGTCTTCCAAGATGACAATGCACGGCCTCATCGTGCTCGCATGATCCAACATTTTCTTGCAGACCGTGGTGTCGAGCATATGGAGTGGCCTGCCATGTCCCCGGATATGAATCCGATAGAGAACTTGTGGGCAGAATTAACGCGTCAAATCGACAACTTGGACCAGCAGCCGACCTCTGTGTGTGAATTGCAGCAGACTATTGTCACTGCATGGCAAGCGATTCCTGTCCAAACCTTGGCAAATCTCGTGAAGAGCATGCCTCGACGTGTACGTGCTCTCCTGAATGCTCGTTGGGGTTACACGAAGTACTGAACTGTAATTTTACTGTCCGTAATCCCAGTCATAATTTAACTTTTGTTTTTGTTAATTTTTTTTTTTGGCTAATGTGCAAAATAAAGAGATACTTCTGGAAAACGTACAGAAGTTTAACACAGTACTGTCCGTGAATTGAGTTTGATATCAGTTTACATCACTTTCAAGGATCAATTTATTTCAAAATGTCAAATGTGGTTTTTGTTTCTTTTAAAGGTCACATTAACAAAATCTAGAATAATTTCAACATAATTCTAATGAACTTTTGGTTCTAGGTCATCTTGAAAAGTAAGTTCACCCCCACAAAAAAAATATTCCATATTAAATGCCAAGTCTGTGTATATATATATATATATAATTATATATATATAGATATATATATATATATATATACTGAAACGCAAAAGAAACTTACCACCTTTGAAACCTTTAAATATCAACAATAACACTGCGTGTAGTAAATGTGTGAACTTATTTGTGGACAATAGTGTCCTCACTGTCAGACAAAACGGTCACGGATGGTCACTTGAACCTTCAATGGTCACTTCATAGCACAGCTGTTGAACAGCCGTTTTGACTGTCAGTGATTAGCCAAGGGGTACGGGATGATTTTAATGAGCTGCACGTGATGTCTTGATATTGGCTTTAAAATCGATTTTGATGTCTTGATATCTTGATATTGGCTTTAAGACACGTGATGTCTTGATATTGGCTTTAAGATCGACTGGACAACCCTCCCATCTACTTTCTCAACAAGTCTCTCCAAGAAGTTCTGTCGCTCAAGCTTTTGGGTCTCACCATCTGCCATGATCTTTCTTGGGAAAACCACATTTCCAAGCTGGCCTCCAAAGCCAGTCGCCGACTGGGCATCCTCCGTCGTGCGAAGTCCTTCCTAGGCACACCTGAGCTCCTCACCACATACAAGGCTTTCATCCGCAGCTCAATGGAATACTGTTCTCCCCTATGGGCTGGTGCTCCTGCCTCACACCTGGCTCGGCTTCACGCTGTTGAATCCAAAGCTTTCAGAATCATTGGAATCTCCCGCGATGAAGCTGTCTCTGAGGGCCTTTCACTCACTCACCGCGGGCAGGTAGGTGGTCTTTCTGTCTTCTACCGACTCCTCTCCGGCCTTGCTCCCCCAGCTCTCTCTGTGCTCTGTCCCCCAAATATTCCTACAGGTCGCACAAGATCTGCCAGCCACCCTCTGATGGTTAAACTGCCGAAATCTCGGCTCTCTGCTCACCTTCACTCTTTCATTCCTCTTTTCTCCCGCCTCTGGAACAAACTCCCACACTCACTTCAATCACACTCCTCTCTCCAGGTCTTCAAAACAGCTGTTCACCACCATCTCTTATCTTCCCCCATCCAAAACCTTGATCTTTTCTACCCCCACTAATTCACCCCAGATCCACCTTGTTTGAAATTCCAACTTCTTTCCTGGAAGTCTTGGCAGTGTCCATATGTTTTATACCTCTCCCACCCCCCCCCCCCCTTCCCATGCCTTCCCCCCAAAGCCCTCTCCCTCCCACAGTTCTCTCGATGTCTCCATGTCTCTCGGTCCCTGCTCTCAAATGTTGTGTTTGTGTCCTTCCCCCTCTCTCCCCATCTTGTCTACCGCTCCCGATGTTATTTGTTTTGTGTGTCTGTTTGTCTTTCTGTGTGATTAATGTTCGCTCTTTCACGAGCCTCGATCTTGTATACAAAAAAAAAAGAAAAAAAAAGCCAGTGCAAAATGGGCATTTTGACCAAAACATTTGACCATTTTGACCAACTTCAAAAAGACCGAAAACGCAAAAGAAACTTACCACTTGTTTGAAATGTAATAAAATTGTAACAGTTCAAAATAAAACAAACCAACAATAATTGCTAATTGAAACATTGGCATTTTATTGATGACATGTCAAGTTTTTGACCAAGATACACCATCTCATCAGTTTGTTCTACAGTACAGAACAGCACAGGGTGCAATGTCAGTCCCCTTTCAATAGCGTGTGTGGCCACCATTGTTTTGGATACAGGCAGTGCATCATCGGCATATACTGCCTACCAGTCTTTGGATGGATTGCTGCTGGATTCTGTCCCACTCAGTCCTCAATGTCTGAAGCAGCTCTGCCCGTGTCCTGGCCCTGCCAACTACGCATCTCCCAAGCTCATCCCACAGGTGCTCTATGGGATTCAGGTCAGGGGAGAGCGCAGGCCACTGCATGGTGTTGATGTTCTTGCCTTGGAGAAATGCAGTGGTGCAGTGGTAAAGCGAGCAGCATGGGGACGAGCGTTGTCATGCTGAAAGGTTCTCAGTTCTGGGTGGTCTAGCAGGAATGGCAGCAGATGAGGTCGCAGGATGTTATCCACATACCGCTGGGTGTTAAGATTCCCATCCACAACCACCAGTGGCGCCTTGTACCGGCCTGATATGGCGGCCCACACCATCACACTTGGGCCACCCCACCTGTTGGCTTGACGCACGCAACAATCGGCATATCGCTCACCAGTTCTTCTCCAGACACGCTCACACCCATCAGGACTGTCCACACAGAACCTTGACTCATCGCTGAAAGCGACCTCGTTCCACTGCGCCAAGGTCCACCGCTGATGCTGCTGGCACCATCTCTGTCGGTTGCGGCGATGGGCAGCCGTCATCACGGGGCCTCTGTATCGTCTTCTGGCAGTCAGACCATAGTCATGCAGTCGTCTTCGTGCAGTATCATTGGAGATCCGTGGGTTTGCACGCCCCGGAGTTTCTGCCGCAGTGCGGGATGCTGGACGGAATCGATCCCGCAGGTGACTTCGGACCATCTGCCTGTCCTGCCTTGCAGTGGTGACTCTTGGCCTCCCTGATCGAGGTCTGTCATCTGCAGAGTTGTGGAGGGTGTCTCTGTCCACCAGGGCCGATATCGTCTGGTGTGAACAGCCAAGGCGACGTGCCACCTCACGGTAGCTCAGTCCGCCTTGCAGCATGCCCAGGGCACGCTGCCGTTGATCCCTTGACAATCCTGGCACGTTGATTGAAATGCCCATTTTGCACTGGCCTTTTTAAAGCCAATATCAAGACATCACGTGCAGCTCATTAAAATCATCCCGTACCCCTTGGCTAATCACTGACAGTCAAAACGGCTGTTCAACAGCTGTGCTATGAAGTGACCATTGAAGGTTCAAGTGACCATCCGTGACCGTTTTGTCTGACAGTGAGGACACTATTGTCCACAAATAAGTTCACACATTTACTACACGCAGTGTTATTGTTGATATTTAAAGGTTTCAAAGGTGGTAAGTTTCTTTTGCGTTTCAGTATATATATATATATATATATATATATATATATATATATATATATATATATATATATATATATATATATATACATACACACACACATGTACACCCTCGGATCTCACTATTCACAAGGGATATTTTCTTGGAAAATCCGTGAATAGCAAAACCGCAAATAGCGGGGCATTGTTTCAATGCCCTTGAAAAATCACGAATTTGCAGAACATGGCCGTGAATAGAAAAAAAATCCGCGAATTCCCGAGACACTTTTCTGCTAATAGAGAAACAGGTCGAATTTTATCACCCGTGATTACGCGGAACTCGCGAATAGCGGGGCTCAACACAAACACACACATATATACACAAAGAATTAAGTTAAGCACCCCCCCCCCCGTTTTTTTACAACCTCGCACATTACAAGTTTGTTGTCGTCAAAACAGTGTAATATACCCATGATATTGCTATATTTTCTGGAGAAGTGATATTATGGTCACATAAAAACATAACAATCATGCCGTTTTCAATATTTTATTCTGAATAATTTAAGGTGAAATTTTTTGGGAATTTTAGGCATATTTTCACCTCAATTTAAGTATGGAGCTATAGGTCCATCACGGACAGTGTGGATGACGTTTATGTTTTCTAACGTACAGTCATTGTTCTGAGAAGACCTCTAGCGATCTTTGCGTCAATCCCATCTTCATGGATGACAACGCCAGGCCTCACCGTGCGAGACGCGTCCGAGCCTTGCTGGAGCAAGGTGCTGTGACAACCATCCCCTGGCCTGCGTACAGTCCTGACCTGAACCCCCTCGAGCACGTTTGGGACATGTTGGGACGACAAATTGCGAAGATGGTCCCTCCAATAGCCAATCTGGATGAATTGGAACGTGCATTACATCGGGAATGGAACAACCTGCCACAGCAACGCATACGACGGCTTACAGGGTCTATGAGACGTAGGGTTGAGTCAGTGATCCGATCACGTGGGTCCTACACACGTTATTGACGCAAAGATCGCTAGAGGTCTTCTCAGAACAATGACTGTACGTTAGAAAACATAAACGTCATCCACACTGTCCGTGATGGACCTATAGCTCCATACTTAAATTGAGGTGAAAATATGCCTAAAATTCCCAAAAAATTTCACCTTAAATTATTCAGAATAAAATATTGAAAACGGCATGATTGTTATGTTTTTATGTGACCATAATATCACTTCTCCAGAAAATATAGCAATATCATGGGTATATTACACTGTTTTGACGACAACAAACTTGTAATGTGCGAGATTGTAAAAAAACATGGGGGGGGTGCTTAACTTAATTCTTTGTGTATATATATGTATGTATGTATATATATATATATATATATATATATATATATATATATATATATATATATATATATATATATATATATACATATATACACAGTGTGGCGGCGGACACAAAAGCCCACTGGCGTGGTGACATCATTCCACGCACCAAGTGGGCGGTGGCCACGCCCGAGGGGTAGGCGTGGCCTCATGATATACACCGGGCGCCCAGCCCGGAGCGGTACAGTGTTACAGTGAGCTCTTACAATAAAGACGTTTATATGTTACCGCTTGTCCGCTTCCTCCTTGCTCACAAGCAGCGCGCGTAACGCCGCGCTTTACTGGTGACCCTCGACGTTGGATCTGCCGGAGCGATCCTTCCACACGCGACGCCATTGCCATGGCCAACTTCGTCAAACTTCCGGAATTTTGGGAGGCTCAGGCCGAAGTCTGGTTCGTCCAGGCCGAAGCCCACTTTCAGCTTCGGCGCCTCACCGGCGATGACACGCGCTATTGCCACGTCGTCGCCTCCCTCGGGCCCGGCACGGCCGCTCGAGTTGTGTCCGTCCTTCGCCACCCACCGGACGGCCACAAGTACGAGGCACTCAAGCGGCTACTCCTAGCCACGTTCGGCCTCACGGACGACGCACGGGCCGACTGCCTCCTGGATCTCCCCGAGCTCGGTGAGACGCGCCCGTCGGTCCGAATGGACCATATGCTGTCACTGTTGGGCGACGAAGCCCCCGGTTCGCTATTCTGGGTGCTTTTCTGGCGCCAACTTCCAGCGCAGGTTCGCCTCGCGTTGGCCGGGACCGGGCTAACGGAACCCCGAGCATTGGCAGCCGAGGCGGACAGGTACTTCGCCGCTTCGGACACGCGGGCGAGAGTCGGCGTGGCCGTCACGGCCCTCGAGGCTGATGTTCAGCAGCATGTTCCACAGCATCAGCTTCTACAGCATACGCAGCATGCTGATACGCACCTCGTGAACGCCGCCACGCCCCGCCCACCGCCGCGGCGAAAACCGCCACCGCGGGGAAACCCGCCAACTACACCGGCCTGGCGGAGCCAGCCGCGCTCCTCCAGCTCCACCACCTGGTGCTGGTTCCACGCCAAATTCGGCCACGAAGCTCGGCGGTGTCATCCGCCGTGCTCCTTCACCGTGCTTCAATAGTGGCGATGAGCGCCGGCCGTTCGAGCAGCCTGCTGTTCATAACGGACACCTTCTCCGGGCGCCGTTACCTGTGCGACACGGGAGCGCAGGTGAGTGTCATTCCCGCCGGCACGTCAGACAAGCACGCCGCAGGTGGGGGCCCCGCGCTGCTTGCCGCGAACGGGACGCCCATCCGTACGTACGGAAAACGCTGCCTCTCTCTGCGGTTTGCAGGGCAGGTTTTCCGATGGACGTTCGTCACCGCCGACGTGCCCATGGCACTGCTTGGCGCGGACTTCCTGTGCGCTAATGGGCTCCTGGTCGACGTCAAGCGCAGACGTCTTGTCCAGGCCAAGACGTTCAGCTCGCTCGCTTGTGCGTTGCCCAGCTCAACGAGCAGCTTGCCAAGCGGCTTGCCGAACGGTTCGGTTCCGGCCACGTTGGTCTGTACGCTTCCGGCAGCGGACGCATTCACCCGCCTCCTCGCCGGCTTCCCGGCCCTCACGCGGCCCACCTTCTCGGCGGGGGCCGTCAAGCACGGGGTGGCCCATCACATCCCCACCGTCGGGCCACCGGTCTACGCCCGGGCACGCCGCCTCGAGCCGACGAAGCTGGCGGTGGCAAAAGCGGAGTTCGCTACCCTGGAGCGACTCGGCATCCTTCGGCGCTCAGAGAGCGCTTGGGCGTCGCCGCTGCACATCGTGCCGAAGCCCGGCGGGGGATGGCGACCGTGCGGGGACTATCGCCGTCTCAATGACGCCACGACTCCCGACCGCTACCCCGTCCCCCACATTCAGGACTTTTCCGCCCGTTTGGCGGGCAGGTCCTTCTTCTCGAAGGTGGACCTCATACGCGGCTACCATCAGGTCCCCGTCAGGCCGGAGGACGTCCCGAAGACGGCGGTCATCACGCCATTCGGACTCTTCGAGTTCCTGCGCATGCCCTTCGGTCTGAAGAATGCGGCTCAGGCGTTCCAGCGACTGATGGACAGCGTCCTGCGCGACTTGGATTTTGTCTATGTCTACCTGGACGATATCCTCGTCGCCAGCGCGTCCCGCGAAGAGCACCTACGCCACCTCCGCACGCTCTTCGAACGCCTGGGCCAGCATGGCCTGATTGTGAACCCCGCAAAGTGCCGGTTCGGCGCCGCCACAATCGATTTTCTGGGGCACCGTGTCACCAGGCACGGAGCCGTCCCCCCTGCCGGCCAAGGTGGAGGCGGTGAAGGGGTTTCCGCGCCCCCGCACGATCAGAGGGCTGCAGGAGTTCCTGGGCATGGTGAACTTTTACCATCGGTTCCTGCCCCGTATCGCCCAGCTCCTGCGCCCCCTGCACAAAGCTCTCCGAGGTAAGCCGGGCAAAGGCGACGTTACCTGGACCGAGCAGATGGACACGGCGTTCACGGGCGCGAAGCTCGCCTTGGCTAACGCCACCATGCTCGCGCACCCGGCGCCCGATGCACCGATCGCCCTCACCACCGATGCCTCGGACTACGCGGTGGGCGCGGTGCACGAGCAATGGGTGCGTGGAGCTTGGCAACCGCTGGCGTTCTTTAGCCGGCAGCTTCGCCCGCCCGAACGCCGTTGCAGTACCTTCGACCGCGAGTTGCTCGGACTTCACTTGGCGGTCAGGCACTTCCGCCATCTGCTCGAGGGCCGTGCGTTCACTGCCTTCGTCGACCACAAGCCGCTGATCTTCGCGATGGGCAAGGTCACTGAGCCGTGGTCGGCCCGGCAGCAGCGTCACCTCTCGGCCGTGTCCGAGTACACGACGGACATCCAGCACGTCGCGGGGAAGGACAACCCGGTGGCGGATTGCCTTTCCCGGGCCGTCGCCCACGCAGTCCACCTCGGCATCGACTATGCCCGGATGGCAGCGGACCAGGCCGCTGACCCCGACGTCCAGGCCTTGCGGACCGCCGTCACGGGCCTCCGCGTCACCGAGGTGCCGTTCGACGGCGCGGGCGCGGCCCTCTTGTGCGACGTCTCCCTCGGGCGTCCTCGCCCCCATCGTGCCCGCAGGCTGGCAGCGCCAGGTGTTTGACGCCATCCACGGCCTCTCCCACCCGGGCGCGAGGGCCTCCCAAAGGCTGATCGCCGACAAGTTCGTCTGGCATGGCCTCCGGAAGGCCGTCCGCGGCTGGGCCAGGACGTGCCTCACGTGCCAGCGCGCCAAGGTGCACCGGCACACCCAGGCCCCGTTGGGCCCGTCCACGGTGCCGGAACGCCGGTTTGACCACGTCCACGTGGACCTGGTGGGACCTCTGCCCCCCTCGCGGGGTTTCACCTACGTCCTCACCATGGTGGACCGCACCACCCGGTGGCCGGAGGCCGTGCCCTTGGCGTCGACAACGGCGGCCGATGTCGCGCAGGCTTTCATCGCCACCTGGGTCGCCCGGTTCGGCGCCCCCTCAGACATCTCATCCGACCGCGGCCCCCAGTTCACCTCAGAGCTCTGGGGGGCGGTTGCGCAGGGGCTCGGGGTCCGGCTGCACCGAACCACGGCCTACCACCCCCAGGCTAACGGCCTGTGTGAGCGATTTCACCGCTCATTGAAGGCCGCGCTCCGGGCCACCCTCCGCGACGGCGGCTGGGTCGACAGGCTCCCCTGGGTCCTGCTGGGCCTCCGGACGGCGCCCAAGGAGGACCTGCGCGCATCCGCGGCGGAGTTGGTCTTCGGGCAACCGCTGCGGGTGCCGGGCGAGTTCCTCCCCGACTCCACGGCACCATGGTCCGCGGCACAGCAGCGCTCCGCTCTGCAAGAGACCGCCCAGAGGTTCGCCCCGGTGCCAACGGCATGCCACGGGCACCCACCGACGCACGTCGCCCCGGAGCTTCGCACGGCAGAGTACGTCTTCGTCCGCCACGATGCCCATCGGACACCACTGCGGCCCCCGTACGACGGGCCTTTCCGCGTGCTGGAGACCGGGGCGAAGCACTTCACCCTGGACATCGGCGGTACTCCTGACCGCGTTTCGGTAGACCGCCTCAAGCCGGCCCACCTCGATGTGGACCATCCACCGCCAGTGGCCCGACCCCCACGTCGGGGCCGCCCTCCTGCGGGCGGACCCCCGGCACCGCCCAGCCCCGCCGCCACGCCGCCCCCCGGTCCTGCACCCATCCCAGGGGCAGCCAGGGGCATCCCACCTGGCATCCCTTCACCCCGGACGCCGCCGATCGCCAGGGGGCGCTTCGGCCGGGTCATTCGTCTGCCCCGCAAACTGGCCCTCCAGGTGCGCGGGAATTCTGGGGGGGCACGTGTGGCGGACACAAAAGCCCACTGGCGTGGTGACATCATTCCGCGCACCAAGTGGGCGGTGGCCACGCCCGAGGGGTAGGCGTGGCCTCATGATATACACCGGGCGCCCAGCCCGGAGCGGTACAGTGTTACAGTGAGCTCTTACAATAAAGACGTTTATATGTTACCGCTTGTCCGCTTCCTCCTTGCTCACAAGCAGCGCGCGTAACGCCGCGCTTTAACAGTATATATATCCTGATTATTCGGGCACAACATCAAATCAAGATGGCGGCCATATTTCGTCTGGGTGCCATGGTGAGTGGAGTCGAGCAACAAATATGGGTGGGCTCCAGTAGATGCCTGACCAATGGGTGTATATTTTCAAAAATCTACCCCCAACAAGAGCAGCTCATGCAGACCTGCGACTAAAAATGACTGCCTTTAAAAACACATCTGCCACCTTTATAAGATACCACTATCAATTTAAAATGCATTCCCCATTTGTTCTGATGCAGACGTCGACGCATGTTAGTATTTTCTTCAGACACACTGTGATAAAGTTTGCTCACAAACAAATCATTGTGATGGGCAAGCCTGTCATCTGAAGAGCCTGTTATCCTTCCGAGGTCGGCAAATTGAGTACCAGCTTGCTGGGATGAATGATCCCGGTGTGTACCCCGGTTTAGAATAGGTACACCGTATCCCTGCGCCGTAAGAGGCGACTAAGGGTTGGCTTCAGGAAGGGCATCCGGACATAAAAACATTGCCTCAAACAGGGAACCATGATTGTCATGTGGCCCGCAAGGCTAACCCCCGCTCCAGCGGGGAAAAATGGCCTTAAAACGATCATTCATTCATTCATTCATTCATACACTGTGATAAAGTTTGGGAATGATGGCAGCAGATTCCTGGCATAGTTCTTTTGTATGCAGACTATGGTAGTATCATTGGCTAAGGATGCAGCAATGCCTCTGATGCAATGCCCTCTGTAGGTTAGGGTAAGAATTTGGAATTTGTTCAGGGTGCCGGCGATAGCTCGCATACTCTTCACAAAGGACACTGTGGGATCTTTAACATCCACCAACTAATGCCGGAAGACTGCCCGGTTTAATGACCATTACGAGGGATGACACATTAATGAATCACCCTGCCGGTAAAACACCGGGATGACAGTTTATAGCTGGGTTGGGATTTCAGCCCAGGCGAGACAGCCTAGAGATGAGCATGCATACCTGGCGTAGTTGAGTGATGTTTTAATGGGTTGGGTGACATTGTTGAAGCTGGCGTTCTGTCTTTTCCTACACATTCTCAATATAATTTAACTTTTTATGTATACTGTACTAGCAAAGGTACTTGGCATTGATGGGCAAAGCAGAGTCGCTTTGTACTGGTAATATGAAGAGAGTGGGGAGAGAGTGGAGGGGGAAGAAGGGGGTAAGTGTAGTGGAGGGAGGGGTTGGAGGAGAGGCAGGGAGGGTGAGCAGAAGGAGAGTGGAGGAGCAGAGGGGGTGGAGGGGTGAGGAGAGAGGGCAAAGGAAGGGAAACGGGAGGGAAGGTAGGGAGGAGAGGGACAGACAGAGAGGTGGGGGGAGAAACAGAGGGAGGGAGGGAGAAACAGAAGGGAGGAGGACAGACATAGGTGAGGGAGAGACAGAGAGGTGAGGGAGAGAGAGACAGAGAGGGGAGAAGGGAGAGACAGAGAGGGGAGAGGGGAGAAGGGAGAGACAGAGAGGGGAGAAGGGAGAGACAGAGAGGGGAGAAGGGAGAGACAGAGAGGGGAGAAGGGAGAGACAGAGAGGGGAGAAGGGAGAGACAGAGAGGGGAGAAGGGAGAGACAGAGAGGGGAGAAGGGAGAGACAGAGAGGGGAGAAGGGAGAGACAGAGAGGGGAGAAGGGAGAGACAGAGAGGGGAGAAGGGAGAGACAGAGAGGAGAGAAGGGAGAGACAGAGAGCTGGGAAGGGGTGGAGACGGAGAGGAGAGGAGAGGAAAGGAGGGGAGGGGAGACAGAGGGGGGTGAGAGAGACAGATATGGGACGGGAGAGACAAAGAGGAGAGGGGGGAGAGACAAAGAGGGGATGGGCGGCAGGAAAAAAAAAAAGAGAGAAACGAGGGTGGGGGGAGGTTAGCAAAGAGAATATGTTATGTTTAATGACCACACACACACAAACGCACTCGCTGGATTAAGGCTTGCCAGGGCCAGTGGCAAAGCATATTTTCGGGCCGGTCTCAACGTGAGTGCCGCCCCAGAGCACAGGTTGTCTGAGGTTGAGTAAATAATCTCCCGTCTCTCTGGCTTATTTCCATTTCGAGTTGAAGGAGTTGTATTCATAAAACAGGGTTTTTTATTTCCCTCATTTAATTGATTACACACACACACACACACACACACACACACACACACACACACACACACACACACACACACACACACACACACACACACACATAAACACGGAACTCACGGCCCCCCTTACGCCGTTCACTCACTCGGAACACATGACCCTCCTTACTTTGTTCACTCACATGGAACAACTCACATCCCTCCTTACACCATTCACTCACACGGAATATCTCACAGCCTTTTTTTTTTACACCGTTCACTCACTCGGAACAACTCACAGTTTTCTTTATACTGTTAACGCACACGGAACATCACACCACTCATGCACCACTCACTTGCACAATTCACTTTTCAGTTTTCCTTGATCGCTCCCGCATATCATGCTATTATCGTAAGAATAGAACAGATTACCATGTTTGGAACATGTGCAGACAGCTATCTATCTTCCTTTGCAAAAAAAGAAAGTGCATAAAATCATTTTATTCACTCATTAAAAAAAAAAAATTGGACCAGCCAGCATCTGGGGCCGGAGCAAATGGGGCAGGCCGGGAGCAAATGGGGCAGGCCGGGAGCAAATGGGGCAGGCCGGGAGCAAATGGGGCAGGCCGGGAGCAAATGGGGCAGGCCGGGAGCAAATGGGGCAGGCCGGGAGCAAATGGGGCAGGCCGGGAGCAAATGGGGCAGGCCGGGAGCAAATCCCGCTATAATTCGGCATTGACTGACATATAGACACACACATACACATATACACACACAAACAATCTCCCATATGAGTGCTGGAGCCCTTGTGAGTGGATTGAGCCACGCAGCCTGTTCGAAGTAGCTCTGTGGTCAAACACAAGCGCGCATCTAAAGTTCATCGACACGCCAACCCCAAAGCACCGAAGGTTAATTTTTAAAGAGGCCTTTATTCATCCATTGGAGCACTTTCGACTTTTTAAAGGAAGGAAATAAATTAAACGGACTATAGGCATAACAGGAGGAGGGACACATTCTTATAATTGTATCTTTAATTTGATCTATCTTGCCTTTTTTACTCAGAGATTTGCCCACTTCGTACCCAGGTGCGACTGGGGAAACCTTGCTATCGATCCTGCTGCCTGCTGGTTAAGTATTTTCAAATTTCAATGTACCCAATTTCCGCTGGTTAATTATTTTCATTTCACTCAATAAATTTACACTTTTGGCACATTCCTTACTATTCTCTTCACTCAATATGATTGTTGGAACAGTAGGAAAAGTTCAGTGTAATACTTTGGAAATATGGAAAAGGAGGAAGGACAGCCTTGCTAAAAGCTGAGTAAAAGATACACTTAATTATAAGAATCGCTAATGTGTTAAATTTTGTCAGATTTCAATACTTATTTCGTGAACAGATCCAATCCTCAAATTCAAATCCAGATTTTGATTATATGCTTTAATTATTTCATGAGAGTAGATCGTGTTTCCAAGGCAAGGCACGTTTGAATAGGCCGAAACAAAATGTTGGCTTAAGAACCCAGCGATGTGACAGTGGACTGACAAAGATGGTGAACCACCATTTTGGTAAGGCTTTTTGGGTTTTTTGGTGATGATCAACCCTTTAATAATCTTCAAAAAGGGTGTTTTAACACACCCAACCACCCATGTCTCATTCATGCACCCCCTTGGAGGCTAAGAAGTATGCATGCAAAGTTTCTGGCTGCTAGATTTCATGGTTTTGGATTTATAAAGGAGACTGATGGACACACACACACACACAGCCTTTTATTAGTCCCCTACCGGTGTACACCGGAGGGGACTATAGGTTTGCATGCCGTCTGTCCGTCTGTCTGTCAGTCTGTCAGTCTGTCAGTCAGTCCGTCACACAAAGAACAGTTTTCCGGACTTTTTTTCTAAACTCTTAATGCTAATGATTTCAAACTTGGTACATGGTTTCCTCATGATGAGTTACAGATCAAGTTTGAACTTCACGACGTTTCGATCATTTTTGACAAAGTTATGGCACTTTGAACTTTGGGAATTCTGATAATTCTGATGAACCTTAACTCAGTGCCATTTTAAGTTTTCATTTCCTTTAAAAAAGATTTTCTCCGCAATAATCGGACCGATTGAGATCAAATTTTCACCATAGGGGGGACTCTGTCTGTAGAATATTTTAATGGTAATTATGACGTTACATGTCACGTGGTTCGGCCGCCATATTGTTTTTCATGAAAACACGAAAACCCCTTTTTCTCTGCAACGGCTGAACAGACCGAGGCCAAACTTTACAGGCAGAATCGCATACCCATGACAAACAAAAAAGTGAGCGAGCATGACGTCATGCATCACATGGTTTCAGAGTTATGACGTTTTTAAGCATGAACCTTTAAAACCAAGCTCCTCCCTCATTTTTGATCCAATCGAGGGGAAACTTCACAGATCTGTTCAGCATGTCAGTCTACTAAAATGTCCTTTTGGAATTTGCGATAGGTCACGTGGTTTGGCAGATATCGTTAATTAAACGAAAAAAAGAAAAAAAAAAAGGATATCGCTTGAATCGCTAGTACCTCAGACCATGAGTTGGTAATTATATAATTCACACTGCAATACTTGCAGGCTGCTCCACGGAGCGACCTTGCGGGCTTATCAACGAGGCGAGGCGTGACACACATGTGTCTCGGCATACCTCAGATTAAGTTTGAAAACCAGCATCAACCGTGCACACATTTGCATATTCGATCATTTTTGACAAAGTTATGGCACTTTGAACTTTGGTAGGGGACATGTATTGCAACGCAATACTCAGAATGCTTGTTATCATAGATATACATTGAGTCTCATCGAAGAACTAGAGCTGAATGGAAGGGAACAAATTGGAAAGGAGGAAACCAACAGCCACCACCATCTCTTATCTTCCCCCATCCAAAACATTGATCTTTTCTATCCCCGCTAATTTCACCCCAATTCCACTTTTTTGAAATACCAACTTCTGTCCTGGAAGTCCTTGGTGTCCTTGTGTTTGATACTTCTGCCACCCCCCTCCCCCCAAGCCCTCTCCCTCCCACACATCTCCCTGCTCTTAAATGTTGTGTGCCCTCAAGTGTTTGTGTGCTTCCCCTTCTCTTGTCTTCCGCTCCCTCTTTTTATTTATTTTGTTTGTCTGGTTGATTTGTTTGTGAAATAAATGTCAGCTCTTTCACGAGCCTCGATTCAGTATACAAAAAAAAAAAAAAAAGTATAAGTGAGAGCGTGAGATCAAGCAGAGGGGGATAATGGCACATGGGGGAGAACAAGATACACACAAGCTGAATGAAACACAGCAAGAAGAGGAAAAGGAATGTGGGGATGAAACTGAAAAGTAACCAACCAACCAAGCGACAACTACCAAATTAAGAGGTGATGGGAAGGGATAAATCCCAATAACCTGGAAAAGGAAGTGCTTGGGAATGCGGTTATTTGGGGTAGTTATATGACTAGATGGGGGATGAGCGGAGGTAGTGGTGAACAGCTGCCGAAGCCCCGGAGAGGTTTGAACAGACTGGGAAAGTTGGTTCCACAGGTGAGAGAAAAGAGGAACAAATCAGTGGAGTTGAGCAACGATCCTGGATTTTTGGGAGATTAACAAGAAGAGGGTTATTGGTAGACATTGTGCGTCCTACCTGGAATGGTTGGTATTGCAGAACTTGGTTGTTTTCTCGAAACCGCAGTCTTTTTGCATTTGAAACAAAATTCCAACATGAGCAATGTCGAAATGTTTTGCATACACTTGTGTCCCACTTGTCTCATGCATGTGCATTGTGTATCACCATTAAGTGGATGAAAATCTGTTTTGGTATTCTGTTGTACTCTGTATACGACAACTATTAAACCAATTTAGGGTTTTCCTTCTATTTTATTTTTTTCAATACATTTGTAATGTTTCTTCTGTAGTTGAGAGTAGTAATTTGGTCGGTGTGGTTGATGATCCCATCTGAAGGTTGGTCTGCCTAACAAAGGCTTCCAAAGCCGATGTAGGCCGACTGATGCTGCAGTTAGCATTGTACAGCTGACGCTTCTTCTATCAGAATGCAGTTCTGTCTGTCACGGACAGCAACCTGAGCCAGAATTAGTGTTAAGTTTTGATATTGTATATCTATATCGCCAAAATAACGTGGTTATCTAGTGAAATGTGAAATTATCTCTGTACGACACTTGTTAGCCATTAATCCTTTGATATCCTCTGTGAGTGGTGTTGGATTTGTGAAGTTTATTGCGGTAGCTTGGCAAATGTCTAATACGCATTTTTTTCTTCATTCAGGTACATCATGGCAGCAAGGCCAGCAGTCTTCCTGCTCTACTACGTGTTCCTTATACCTGCCCAACTGACAGCAACAAAAAGATCTTGCTACAATTACAGTCGAACCTATGATTGTTCCTTTGCTAAAGCGTTGGTGTTCCCAATAGGAATCCCCAAAAATACTGAGTGGGTGCGAGTGACATTCACCGATTTGACTGAAATTCCAGCCACAGCATTTCGAGATCTTCCAAATCTTTATCAGCTTTGTCTCAACAACAATAAATTAACGAGCCTTCCACCTGGCATCTTTGATACTCTATCCAACTTGCAAGCACTGTCTCTGCAAAACAACAATCTGCATTCCATTCCTCATGGTCTTTTTGATGGCCTCGTTGATCTGCAGAGAATACGTTTATATGGAAACTCCTTGAACTGTTCCGAATGCTCAATCCTCTACCTCAGAAATTGGCTTCGAAAAAATGCGGCCGTTGTGATTGATGGAATTGACCAGCTCTTTTGTTCCAATTCTAAAGTCCCTGTGGTTAGTATTTCCGTGGAAGACCTTGAAGACGACTGTTCCATTGAGGACGATAAAACGCAAGTGGATGCTTATACCGCATGTTTATGCAATGACGCAATTGTTGATTGCAGGGATAAAGTGCTTACCACGGTGCCTTCAAACATCCTGAACACCACAAAAACCCTCATTCTTCAACTCAACATCATTGAACAGCTTTCCATCACAGCCTTTGCCAATCTTGAGCATCTCAAATTTCTTGACCTCAGTTGGAACTATCTTCGTTCTCTGCCTCTCGGTGTATTTGACCAGACGTTCAACCTTGAACATCTTGATCTTCGTCAAAATGGAATGAAGCGACTTCCAGCAGGACTTTTTGACCATACGCCATTACTCCACACATTGTCTGTATCACACAATCTTCTTTCATCTATTCCTTCACACCTCATTGACCACCTGGATCATCTGAAGTCATTTTCGGCAAGAAAAAACCCTTGGGTTTGTGACTGCAACATCGTCGGTTTTAGTCACTGGCTCCGAAACCATCGCACTCAAGTCCGTCGTGTAAATGAAATACGATGTGCATCGTCTAAAAATCCCATCATCAAATTCGATACGTCTGTCCTACCTAACTGCTCCACCAATACATCACGAGTGGGCGATGGAAAAGGAAGATTGGTGAACCGTCACGCTAACGATGGTGTATCTGTGAATCTACCTTACATTTTGGACATAATTGTTGCCTTCACTTTGTCGCAAATGATGCATTTCCATTGAATGATAAAAATATCCGGATGTGGGTGAGCATTGAATCCAAGTGTTGATTTTACATGTTAAATTTCCAATTCCTCTGCTGGTCTTACGTGTAACAAGCTTAAAAGAAGAGTAAAATCATTTCCCATTTGTATACAACAAAACCACAATATGTTATGTACTTTTCCAATCATAGTAATGATTTGTAAGGAAACGTACATTATCGATATCCAAATATTAGGCGGAAATGTGATTTGATGATGAAATGCTTTCTCTTCGAAGTTTGCCGGTTATTTCACTTTTGTTTCTGCATACAGTATATTTAATCCCTGGTGTTGGGCTAGCGGCTCGGGTGCCAGTTTAGGATACCAAGGATCCTGGGTTCGAATCCCGGTCGATCGCTGAATTAACGCCAGGGGGGTTGACTCAGCCTGTCATCCTCCCGAGGTCGGCAAATTGAGTACCAGTACACTGGTAATTCCCTGTTTATCGTAAAAAGGCGACAAACAGGGTTGGCGGCAGGAAGGGCATCCGGCCGTAAAACATTGCTTCAAAAAGGGGACCAAAAAACAACAACAACCACGGTCCCCAGAAAGGCCAACCCCCGCTTTGCGGGGAAAAATGGCCTCTAAACGGTGGTTTATATACAGTATATATATATATATATATATATATATATAATGTATGTGTGTGTGTTGTTTATCTTTTTGTGCCCTTAAATGGTGATTTTAATGAAATAGTCCATATTATTGTTCCACTGCCTAACGGATGACACTTCTCACGCCATCAGGCATAGTACGGCAGATAGGTGAAATATTTGGGAGAATTGTGCCTTTGATGATACAAGCACGAGAGTTGGCACACAGTTAGAGTATGCCCTAAGGAAGATATTTGGTTATAGGGCCATCGCAGATTCGTCCTGTGACAACAATGGCGGCCATTTTTTCAAAAAAGGACAATCTGTGTGTGCAGTTACACTTACTTAATTTGGCAAGGATTGATGGGCTCATAGGGCCAAAAACGATATACATATAACAGGATATCTCAAAAGGTTATGGACAAAATAATTTGGATGAAACTTTGTGAACAGGTTGGGTGTGTGATGAGGACGAATCCATTCGATTTTGGTGAAGATCTGAATATGGATTCGGATACGGGAATTATTTAATTTTTCTATGTGATTCTTCACCATTGAAAGATTGGGTGAAAAGCGACATACAGTGCGTATCAAAAAAAAGGTAATCCGAATTCAAGGGGTTAATATGCAAAGGTTATTTATTTTGACAATTTACATGTGGTTTACTAATTAAGAGGAGATCCTTAGCTTTCCATTGATACCTTCCATGCATCATTGCTGTCACACATGACCGAGTACATGTTCATTGAAAATGACAAGTTCAAATCGCATTTTTACAAGTTTGGCTAATCGATGCAAGTCAGGATAATTGGTGCAAAATGAACGTCAGATGTGAACTTTTCTCAGGAATGATTGGCCTTTATGCACACACACCTTCAACATGTCCACCTCCCCTTTCAACACAAAGCTCACAGCGGTGGAGCATACCCTGAACTGCTCGTCTCACCATAGCCGGGTCATTGCGTAAAGCATCCACTTCATGTCGAATACGGCCCTACAATTCGTCAGGATCACGGGGAGGAGTTACGAACACTTTTTTTAAATGTCCCCAAAGGAAATAATCACATGGTGTGAGGTCAGGTGATCTTGGTGGCCATTCCACTGCATGGTTGAGGGCGATGACACCACATCCAAAGCGATGACACCACATCCAACTGAGGGAACTCCAAAGAATTCTCCAAACTCCAAAAGGGAACTCCAAAAGCGAGCTGTGATTGTCATTTCAATGACTCCAAAGAGTTCCCTCAGTTGATCTCGGACAGCGATAAGACAATGTGCTGGGGCGCCGTCTTGGGCCCACCAGAGATATCTGAAGACACCACGAACCTGTCGCTCAAAGTTCTTTTCCAGCTGTGGTAAAACGTCATCATTGATCATCTGCAGATACCTGTTACCATTGACATTCCTTTGAAAGAAAAATGGTCCGATCACCTGACCACTTCCACAAAGTCCCAACCAAACAGTCCACTTTTGTCGATTCATGTTGGTGTCAAAATTAAATTCCGGGGGTTGTCCTGTTGGTGCATATTCAAGAACATTATGGGTATTTACCTTGCCGTCCATGGCGAAAGCAGCTTCGTCACCGATAACGAGATACCGCAGGAAATTGACATCTGCTTTGCAACGTGCTATCAACCATCCGGCAAGCACCAACCTCCTGGCAAAATCCCCTGGCGTAAGTTGATGCCAGATGTGAATCTGATATGGATGTTGGTGGAGGTCCAGTCTTGTGATTCGGTTGAATGTTGCCTAAGGCAATCCCATCCCATTTCGTCTTGCGCTGGTATCCCTAGGATGCTCCAAAACTTGCTGCCTTACTGCTGCAATGTTCATTTCCGATCGCCCAGTGCACCTCCTACCAGAATTCTCCTTGTTGCGGTTGAGGCTAGTGCCATGCTCTTGTTATTTTCTAACATTCGCCCAGATGGTTTTGGCTGCTGGAGGCTCCCGTTCTGGGAAACGTTCCCTGATCGCATCACGAGTTCGCTGCAAACTTCCAGTTTCGTGAAAGGTTGTAACCACGAAGGTCCACTGTTCAGTCGTAAGTTGAAACATCTTTTCAATGACTCAGACTGTCTCTAAACCCATACACTGTAGGCCCATCTTAAATACCCATTTTAAACAAAGGATGACTCAACCGACGATTACCAGACCAGCTTAACAATTTTACATAATCAACTTGGCAGTCGACAAGTAATGCGTCCATTTAACACTGTCTTGCACCGATAAGCCAAACTTGTAAAAATGCGATTTGAACTTGTCATTTTCAATGAACATGTACTCGGTCATGTGTGACAGCAATGATGCCTGAAAGGCATCAATGGAAAGCTGAGGATCTCCTCATAATTGGTAAACCACATGTAAATTGTCAAAATAAATAACCTTTGCATATTAACCCCTTGAATTCGGATTACCTTTTTTTTTGATACGCACTGTATATAACATGATGTGATATTTAAAAAAAATTATGGACGAGTTATGACTAAACTTGGTGGATGAGTTGGTAAGGTGACAAGAACAAGTCGATTGGATTTTTGGTTCAGGTCCGAATCCAGATCCGGCCTATCAGTGGGATACAAAACATAAACTGTACAGCCTGGTGGAGGTGTGCGCTCCACCGAGTGCCGTTCTAGCTGTGAGTGTCATTGTTTTAAAGTTTTTTTTTTGTTGTTTTTTTTTCATGTTGCTATGCATTATTTAAATTTGCTTGATTGTTTGCTCCTCATTTTGATCTCATTTATTATTTATCATTTATTAGGTATTGCCTGCACTAACAGGCATTAACTGAAGAAGTTTATTATTATCATCGCAGTTAGATTTTGGAGCAATGCAATATTGCCACTTCAATACTTCCTCTGAATCATTATGAAGTCTTGGTTCAAATGTAATTAACTAGTCTAGTAGGAAGACTAGGTCCCCCTGCACCCCCCGGAGATATACTTCTAATCAGTGTTTCTAGATTGGAAAAAATGTGTAGAAAATGACTAGCTATGGCCCCAAGCTGAAAAAATGTCCCACATACCATTTTTATGCAAATTACTGCTGCAAATTTTATGCAAAATTATGCAAATTTTATGCAAATTTTTGATGAGGAGTAGAGTTGAGGGGTCTTTGAGGGCTTCATCGAGGTGCTCTCGGTTGCAAGACTGGGTCATTCTGAGAAGCACAGCAGGGTCAGAGATCATGATGTTCTCCTCCTCAGTGAATCTCTCCATCAACAGCCTCTCCATTGCCTCACACACTGTTTTGAGGCAAAAGAGGGACTTTGCGTAGGCCTTTCCACTGAGAACACCTTTGAGAGATCCACTTGTTACTAGTTGTGCCTCAAAGAGAATCTCTGCATATCCAGAACCACGCATCTTGTGTCCAGTGAGCATCCCGATGTAGTTCATGGATGTGTGGAAGGGTCCAATCGTTACTACATGACTAGCAAATTCATTTGGCCAGCGCCAGATGATGGGAAGGGCTTTCATGCAGACACCCAGATCAAATGTATTCAGGACCCATCTCTGACCCACCTCAGCAGTTGCTGCCTCGGAACGCTTCAGTAGCTCACGAACAACTGCGTTGTCTGTGATCGGTCTGTGCCTGGTGCCTGCATGGCATGGCAATGGCCTGCAGCCTGTGCCTGGGCTAGGGGGTTTCACCTCTGCAACTGGTTCTCCCCCACCCAGCAAATCAACAGTCGACTACTGCACGCCTATCCACCAACCGATCACAGACAACGCAGTTGTTCGTGAGCTACTGAAGCGTTCCGAGGCAGCAACTGCTGAGGTGGGTCAGAGATGGGTCCTGAATACATTTGATCTGGGTGTCTGCATGAAAGCCCTTCCCATCATCTGGCGCTGGCCAAATGAATTTGCTAGTCATGTAGTAACGATTGGACCCTTCCACACATCCATGAACTACATCGGGATGCTCACTGGACACAAGATGCGTGGTTCTGGATATGCAGAGATTCTCTTTGAGGCACAACTAGTAACAAGTGGATCTCTCAAAGGTGTTCTCAGTGGAAAGGCCTACGCAAAGTCCCTCTTTTGCCTCAAAACAGTGTGTGAGGCAATGGAGAGGCTGTTGATGGAGAGATTCACTGAGGAGGAGAACATCATGATCTCTGATCCTGCTGTGCTTCTCAGAATGACCCAGTCTTGCAACCGAGAGCACCTCGATGAAGCCCTCAAAGACCCCTCAACTCTACTCCTCATCAAAAATTTGCATAAAATTTGCATAATTTTGCATAAAATTTGCAGCAGTAATTTGCATAAAAATGGTATGTGGGACATTTTTTCAGCTTGGGGCCATAGCTAGTCATTTTCTACACATTTTTTCCAATCTAGAAACACTGATTAGAAGTATATCTCCGGGGGGTGCAGGGGGACCTAGTCTTCCTACTAGACTAAACTGATCATTGTTTAAGGGGTGCATTGCTTAATTTACCACAAAGTTGGCCTTATATCCACCCATCGGTTTCTAGCGTTCCCACATGGTGCTCAGGGCTTCTGTACACACAGATCTTAAAGTTAAGGAAATACTTAGGAGCCGTTGCTATGCCAGGCAACCAATAAGATTAGAGATAGGAAGAGCCATCCAAAAGGAAGAACACGTAATAAACACGTGATTTTAAATGACGCTTGTTATATGTTATATGGGGAACACGTGCTTCCGGATGAAGGAGGAATAAAATGATTCTTGTATAAAATTCATTTGATTCTCATTGAGCATTTTATTACCTCTGCCCCCAAAGGTGGATTGAGGTTATGTTTCACTGCTTTCTTCTGTCTGTCTGTTTGTCTGTCTGTGAACAAGATATCTCAAAAGGTTGTGGATGGATTCGGACGAAATTTGGCGGAGATGTAGCGTATGTGACAAGGACGACATTATTAGATTTTGGTGAAGTTCGGGATTCGGATCCGGATACTCGAATGTTTTTCACCGATTCTTCACCATTGGGAGATAGGGCCAAAACCGATACATAGCAGGATATCTCAAAAAGTTGTGGACGGATTTGGACGAAACTTGGTGGACCAGGGTGTGTGACAAGGACAAATAGATTCGATTTTGGTGAACGTCTCAATGTGGATTCGGATAAAAGAGTTATTTAATTTTTAAGTGATACTTCACCATTGAGAGATCGGACGAAAAGCGATATATAACATGATATTAAAACAGTTATGGACGAGTTATGACTAAACTTGGTGGACGAGTTGATTAGGTGACGAGAACACGCCGATTAGATTTTGGTTCGGTCCAAATCCAGATCCGGCCTATCAGTGGATACAAAACATAAACTGTTCAGCCTGGTGGAATTATGCGCTCTACTGATTGCCGTTCTAGTTATAAATGTGTTAATGTGTGCAGTAAATGTTTGGAAACCATCCAAGTATGGTGAAAGTGTGAGATTTTGAAAATTAAATACGAGTACAAAACTACAAGTAAAATATTCTGGAAGTCATGAGTGAAAATGGTTATCCAAGTCACTGTGTCTCCACTCAGCGTGTTTCACAATGTACAATCATAATTGAATTGTGGAAGTATTGTTCGATCAGCCTCTGGTGTCGCGACATCTTGCGCGACGATAATCGTACTCTTCGTAAGCAATTTCCATGAAGAGTGCCATTTGGAAACTCAAAAGTTGGTGTTTAATAAGGACAGGGGAGAGGTTGCTCCCTTGTGTTTAAGGAAGAGTTCAAGGAAAAACTTGGAGAATGCTCGAATATGCAACGATCCTCAAATTAAGGATGTCCTTAAGGGGAAACTTGAGGAAATATTGAAGTAAATCCTCAAATCTTTCCTTAAGGTTGCTCTATGCAACCAGGCCATGTATCCATAAGGAATATAAAGAAGACAAGTGTTTAATTGACAACAGAACTGGAGGAAGTTTCAGAGGATCCAGAGGTATCGTTGTCCATCCATCAACAGCATGAAGGTCACTTTTGAAATTGGCAATTAAAGGATGCGTTCCAGTATGAAAACATGTGTTAAGAATGAGGAACAAGATGAAAAGGCTAAAATATGCACAAGAATACAGAAATTGGACCTGATAATCACACAGTATGTTAGATGTTGATAAACTGAAACGTGTAAAAGAGCCTTGCATGTTTAAAATGATGCTTGTTTACTAATACAGTCAGACCTCTGCATCAGGCATCCTGGTTATAACAAATATTCGGAACATATTGTTACGGATCTCGGGGGTCGGCGCTCCCCTTATCAAGGGGGGGGGGGTTAATCCCCTTGTCCTTGAAGCTGGCCGTCCCGAGCCCTGGAGCTATGATGCCACTTCCGGTCAGCGCTGAATAGGGTGGTAGGCCGAATTGTTCCTATTACCTAATTACCAGCGCCTTCCGGGAAGCGAGGAAATGAGCCCCGCCCGAGCCGCGGCGTTAGTGGACACACCGAGCGAAGCGAGCCGCGACTCAGGCCGTTAACAATGACTAACCTGATTCTGAGCGGTTCCTAATCGTGCCACAGGTACTCATTTGATAGAAAGGACGGATGCGATCGGATTAGGGAAAACCAAGAAAGAACAAGGTCATTTATTTACATACCAAAAAGAAGAGGAAAGGAAAGAATGTTCAGGGAGAAGAAGAAGAAGCAGGACACAGGGCAGTCTTAACTACACAGTCTTAGCTTACGACCCCAGACAAACATACGCACTCACACGGGGATTGTAGCTGGTAGGGTGGAAGGTCCAGGTAGATGGCCCAGGCTCCAGTCGACTCCGTCCAGGCTCCGGTTCCGCGGGCGAAACCCGGCAGGCAGCTCCGCGCGTAGTTGGAATGCGACCGGACCTTACATATGGCGGGGGGAGGCTCGTGTCCTTCAGCGTACGTAAGAAATGGATGGTCGTGCTAAACGCACCCTCTCCAAGTCCTTTCATTGCAATCAGCGCCGCCGTATAGTCCTTTTGCCACTGCCGGGTGCACGCGAGTCCTGTTACAAGAGCGCCGCTGAATGAGTCCTTTACGATCAGACGTCTCCGCGCAGTCCTGTGAAAGGGCTCTTCGTTCGCGCTTATATAACGCGAGCCAAGATCACTCCGCGCTTCATGAAGCCACGCCCACCAGCGATCTTGCCTCAGCCCTGGTTGGTTGGTGAAGGCTTACCGGCCATGCCTTTGACGGCCAGTTGACAGGCCACACCTTGTTCTTCGTGTCCCGTCCCCTTTTCCTCGGGCCTGACCGCATGGTCAATGGTGGCGCTAAGGCAGCGAACGCTGCTGGCAAGGCGCGTAATGGCGGCGCTTGGAGAGGGAGGTCTCAAAATGGCCGGAATGGATTGGGGACCTACTCTTATTTAATTGATGCAACGCAGATTCAACTATTGGAAACACGGCCTTAACTAAAACACATAATAATGAAATAACTGGAATTTCTAAGGTGGCCTACGTGTTGCTTGTGGATTAACTAAGGGTGCAACCTTTAACCTTTAATGTCATATTTACAAGAGTTATTTATTTACAACAAGTGTGGGTTCTAAAACCGCAACAATATTTTAGTCCGTGCATATTTACTCTGGATTCATGATCCACATTGCTGGAAAAGCCAGATGTAAAGATCACTTTGGCCCAGCCAGCCATTTGTCTGAAAATTGTTGAAATACAGATGAGATTGCCAAAATTAATTCTCCAAAATGTCAAAAGAAAGAATAATTTTTATTATTCCCTGCTTTTTTTGCATCCCCCTGGTGGCGAAATATATCGCCGAGGGTCTGGGGACGCAGCCGAGGAACAGGGACAGAGATGCGAAGCTTGCTTGGACCCGCCGACTTGGAACAACCAGGTCCAAGGGGGGTTTAATCCAAGGTACACAGCATCTATCATCGGGTGGGGAATTGAAACTACATCAGACATCGAATCGATATATCTCTAGCAGCCTATCACACAATCGTTCCTAATCTATATTCAATCAACGTATGAAAAAGGAAACATGCCAACTTCACATGATAACTCCAACTGGTTCTGTTGTTAACCATGTGCAACGTGGGAGCAGCTACAGGAATATGACTTATTGTTTGTGTTCCACTTTGGTTTACAAGTTCCAGATCCACCTCTTAAATTTTGTCTTCCCCTTGCAATCAAAAACTCTTCCTCTGACCGTTGCCTGGCAACCAATTAGAATGTGAACAATGCTTTTACTTTAAAACTAGTATAAAGCCCGTCAAAAATGACGGGTTGGAACAGTTTTTGAAGGTTTTTTTTGTTTTGTTTGAAGGTACAGCCAGCCACGTGAGCATGCCAAAGTCTGAAGTCTGGGCCTAGTGTCAGGGGTGCTTTTAGGGGTGCCTCGTGGTGTCTAGTGTCAGACCTGTCAGGGCCTAGTGTCATCTTTATTTATTAGACATCCTACAGACGTAAATGAACACTCGTTTCACTCTGCGCACATTGCACATCACGTGCAGCAAATTTCACCTCCCTGTGCCTTGCATTTATTGTGATTACAAAAATACCGCTTCAGTACACCGACCTTGAGGCTCAGTTTGCATGCCACCGTCTACAATCCCAATGTAAAAGGCATAATTACTCTTCTTTTGGGTCTTTGGAATCCTTGGAGTCTTTTGTGTCCTCTGGGGCATTTGAGTCTTTTGGGTCTTCTAGGTCTTTTGAGTATTTTGGGTCCTCGATCTGGATGTTTGTGGTATTTAAGGGTCTTTGGGATATTTTGAGTCTTAGGGGTAATTTGGATCTTTCAGGGTCTTCGTGGTTTTTTGGGGTCTTTGGGGTCTTTAAGGGTTTATAGCTGGGCCGAGATGCAAACTCAAGCTAAACAGCTTCGAGACAAGTGCGTGTACTTTTAGGCTATCATGCCAGCCCCCAAAGACTGCTGTAGGCTGATCATGCTTAGGGTTAGAGTTAGCTGTTAGGGTTACGGTTAGTTGGTAGGGTTAGGGTTAATTGTTAGGATTAGGGTTAACTGTTAGGGCAAGTATTAGTGGTTGGGATTAGCTGTTAGGGTTAGTGTTAGTTGTTCAGGTTAGGGTTAGTTGTTTGGGTTCGGGTTAGTTGTTCGGGTTAGGGTTAACGGTTAGGGTTAGTGGTTAGGATTAGCTATTAGGGTTAGGATAGCTGTTAGGGTTAGAATTAACTGTTGGGGTTAGCTGTTCGGATTAGCTATTAGGGTTAGGATAGCTGTTAGGGTTAGAATTAACTGTTAGGGTTAGTGGTTATGATTAGCTGTCAGGGTTAGCTGTTAGGTTTAGGGTTAGTGGTTAGGATTAGCTGTTAGGGTTAACTGTTAGAGTTGGGGTTAATTGTTAGGGTTACTGTTTACAGCTTACACCCCCACCAGCTAGCATATCTTAATTTATGTTGGCCTTTTTGCCATTCCCATTTGAGAACTTACCTAATGCTGGTATTCCACTAATTCCAGGTTGAAATCATTGTTTTGTAATATCCTCTGGATTGGTATAAAAGTACTGATCATGTCTTCATGTCCGTGTATATCGTGTCTATGTACAAGCTCCACCGTCAGACATATATACTGGCTTAAACGCGGGGACATACACAACTACGACGCCTATACTATGGTAACATGAATGCTATTTATTCCCAGATGAAAAATAAAGATCTATTGCGTGAACAAAGAAAGAAGAAAACCCTTCTCCTGTGACTTGGTGCTCCATTTATAACCTAAGAGTTCATAAATTGAATCTTGCAATTAATAATTGTGAAAACTTGACAGAGAAAATCAAATCAATCCAGTTTTGCTTTTTGCTGCTTTGTCTAAACATTGCTTGGTCTGGTCTAAGTAAAACACAATGCATACGTCCATCAATGCTTCGTATTTGCAGATTCAGGTGTTTTCGGAGATGCTTGTTCATCAAAGAGACTCTAACGTGCATTGCTGCTGCAATAATGCATAATAATCAAATGTGTTCGAATAAACAATGCTCTATTTCTCATTCTTCATTTAGATTCCTTCTTAGACAAGGTCTGCCATCACTTGCGTAACTCCTTATATTATTACCTTCGCAAAAGCGGAAGGTTATGTTTTGATCGCTGTGTATTTATTTGTATGTCTGTGTGTATGTTAATCGCATAACTCAAAAAGTATTCAACCGAATTGCATGAAATTTGGTGGGATGATTGGTTATTATACGGGACACATTTGATTAGATTTTGGGAAACAGATTTGCTCAAATTCTGACTATTTTTAACTCGATCGTATTTCACTCAAAGTTATGAGCGACTGAAGAAGAAGATGTCCATCCAGGACGTCATCACTATAACGCGATCTCCCGCGATCATTTCAACCTCAAAAAAAATTATAATTGCAGATTTGACAATAGATGAGGCATATTAACAAACGAATGAAACAGATTTGCTCAAATTCTGACTATTTTTAACTCGATCGTATTTCACTCAAAGTTATGCGCGACTGAAGAAGAAGATGTCCATCCAGGACGTCATCACTATAACGCAATCTCCCGCGATCATTTCAACCTCAAAAAAAATTATAATTGCAGATTTGTCAAGAGATGAGGCATATTAACAAACGAATGAAACAGATTTGCTCAAATTCTGACTATTTTTAACTCGATCGTATTTCACTCAAAGTTATGAGCGACTGAAGAAGAGGATGTCCATCCAAGACGTCATCACTATAACGCGATCTCCCGCAATCATTTCAACCTCAAATGAAATTCAAATTGCAGATTTGTCAATCGGGGAGGCATATTAACAGACGAATGAAACAGATTTGCTCAAATTCTGATTTTTAAAAATCGATCGCATTTCACATAAAGTTTCACATCGCATACACTCCCATGCCAAGTACAGAACAGTAGCTGCGGCGAAGGTATGCGCTCTACCGAGTGCTCGGATTCTAGTTATATATGTATATGTCTCGTATATATGTACAAGCAGGTATCTGCGGAACATTCGCACAATTTAAAATGTAACTTCAAGTCAGAACTCCCCCTCCCCTCATGAACCCCAAGTCATCAAGCCCTCCTTCCAAACCCCAGGACCTAGACCTCCCCTTCTCAACCATAAGGCTTAAATCCCCTCCCTACTCCAAGCGTTCACTCCCCCTCCCCTCCCACAAATCCTCAACCTCTAGCCCCTCCTCCAAAGTCTCAACTTCCAACTCCCAACACTGTCCAATCAATGGTCTCCCCTCCAACCTCCTCCCCTCCCCCCGCTCATAAAAGCAAAAGGACATTCTTACATCGATCATTACATATTTAATATCGTGTCGCCATAATTATACTGAGTTTGAAGCGATTTGTCCTATGGGAGCGCATGGTCCATGGTAATATCTTACACTTTAATAACTTTCCTGTATGCTACAAACATAACGAAAATAACTAGCATTTTGGCAGCCTATTCTCCTTTGGGGCCATTCATGTAACGCTCGGTGAACATTCCCCCTCCCCCTATTTCATACCTTGATCCAAAGATGCTATTTATCCTGTTTTTTAGTTATACAAACCATATTTAAAACAAGAATGACAGCACCGTGGTCACCACCTGCGACAAAATCCGGTAACGGGCTGATTGGGAAACACGCATTTAAAGCACTCTTGAAAGATGAACAGCACGATTGGGGAAACATTTAATGCGCTATTTTAAAAAATAACCACTCATGACGCCCTCCACCACCACGGTTATATCAGAATGAGCTGATTTGTCACACGGTCACGGATTGCTTAACCCCAATATGGATCTGTTCAAAAATTACATGACACTATTTTTAAACTACACATGATGGCCACGACAGTATAGTTAGCAACATCTTTTTAGTAATTTGTGCAACTAAACGCAAGATTACATAACACTTGATTGCTGCCATTTGTCTCAGTGCTATGGTGGGTGGAGTTAATCAACAGATGTGAGTGGGTCTGGCAGATATCCGACCAACAGGTGCACATTTGAAAAAGCAACCCCCCAACAAGAACCACAACAACAACAGCAACATCCTTTAACAACAACAATCTTAAGGGTGAAAAGTAAAGGCGGTACAGTGTACTATCAATAAGACCTGGCAGCAGTTTCATTCTCTGTAATGACTGTTTCAAGTGATGTAAGCGTTTCTAATTATGTTCAATTACTTTCATTTGCAAATGAGATTAAGTGTCTGTATAAAAAAAACAATGATGGATATTTAGTACTTTAGCAATTCACGTTTAATTTTTATTTAATAGCATTTATTCATACGGATATTGGCGATTTAAAAACATGTTTAAAATCCAAAAATTTAAACAATATGAAAATCTATAATAATAATAATAATAACTAGAACAATGCGACTGTGTCGCCAATATGCCTCTGCATAGTCCCACAACGGGTAGATGCCATCCATCACTCTGCATATGTATGGGTAGGGGGTCACGTTTGTGAAGTTTCGTGTTGATCGAATAAGGTTCGTTTTTCTATCCAAGATGGCTGCCAAACCACGTGCCCCATGACATCATCATTTTCAAACTATATGCAACAGTGCTGTTAGATGATATTTGTAAATTTTCGCATTGATAGGGTGAGCGGTTTGAGAGATAATTATTTAATATTTTACTTCAATCCAATATGGCTGCCAAACCATGTGACCTATGATGTCATAAATTTAATATTTCAATACAAATGGGTCATAGATCATGTGCATGCAATTTCATATTTTTAGGATAAGGAATTCGATTAAACATTTTTGGGTGGTATACCACTTCACCTATGATGTCATTATCAAGCTTTTGTTCCCCATTGGGAGTACTTGACAATGTGCCAAGTTTCAAATTTTTCCATTCAGTGGTTTCTGAGAAATAATGATTTAATTATTTGCGTCTCATCCAATATGGCTGCCATACCACGTGACCTATGATGTCACAATTATCATAAACACATTCTGCATGGGTGTCACTCCTACCCTGAAAGTTTCGTCTAAATCGGACATATGGTTGCTGAGAAAAACGAGGTTTAGCCCATATGGACGGACGGACAACGCAAAAACATAATGCCTCCTGCGACTTTGTCGGCGGAGGCATAAAAAGCAGTGTGTGTGTGTGTGTGTGTGTGTCCATCTCATCCATAACTCCAAACTTTGCATGCATACTTCTCCCCGTCCAAGGGATTGCATGAATGAAAACTGGGTGTTTGAGTGTGTTTTTGAAGACAATTTAGCAGGCTTACCTTTGGCCAGCCTGCATTCAGGTCGCTCAGCTTGGGGTCTTCATTCCACCATTTTGTTTGCTTAACTCAAGTATGTCTTACCTCTCTCTGAACAGGTCGGTTTTTGTACAATAAAGTTTTATATATATGAATGGTATAGCTGATCTTCATACCTACAAATCGCTGTATTCCTGTATACATCGCAATCTATCTATAATTCCACCAATCTCTGTGTGTATGTTTGTATGTTTGTATGTTTGTATGTTTGTATGTATGTTTGTCTGTGACCGCTGTTTCTCGACAACTACCGGTCCGATATACTTGAAACTTGCCAGGTATATTGCTGGGGACCCGAGGATGTGCCTTTTCAAGGTTTTAAATTAATCGCAGAAGTAGTTACCGAGCTATGTCCAAAAAACGATTCAACCAATCAGAGAGCAGCGAGCTATCACGTGTGCCGAACGTGGCGAACAGACTCTGCCTCGGATGGCACATTTGAGAGCGTATTCATTTATTTCCCGTCGGCAAACTATGTTGCCGTTAAACTATGTTTTAAAACTAATTAAAACTAATTTGCGATTCATCGTAACTGCGATTTGCGACCTTCCGGACAGTCAAATGAGGACGTCACTTCCAGATTTACGTAGCGGCTAGCGGGCGCCATTTGGAGGAGCTGGGAGGACTCAGTCGTGATAGAGTGAGCCTGAGTGAGTATATCAAGACAAGAACAAGATCTAGAAGGAGGTATGTACGGTGCGATTCATATAATATATTGTTTAGTTATCGTCGATGAGGAATTTGGGGGCCCGATTAACTGCAGCGCCATCCGAGCTGCGGCGTCGGGACGATACATTCATTGTACGGTAACATCACGCACTTACGGGCACGTCCTATATATATAGTACGGGCATGCCCTAGTACTTATAAACGCCAGTGTCCGTGCCCTTATTTAATTACCGCAAACTTGGGAAAACATTACGGAGAAACAATCTGCTTCTGATCATTCTTCTTCTTCTTCAAACCCAACCCTCACATGCCTGTGGTGCGACATTGGGGGTGTCGAGCTGTGCCTCACCTGCTAAGAATATTGTGCTATTTTATTTCCCCCCCCCCCCCCCCCCCCTCACACCCGCTTAACAATGAACCAATTGTAGCACCCCGTAGCACTTGGACATACACAACCCTTCACAATTGCCCTTCAGAATTACCCTTTAGAACCCATTAGAATCGCCCTTTAAATCCATTAGAATTACTGTTTAGAACCCTTCAGAATTACCCTTTACAATCGTGGCCAAAAATATTGGCACCCTTGCACTTTTTTCAAATAACTCCAAATTTTCTCTTAAAATAAATGGAAATTGACAAAACTATTTTGTCTCCACAATTCTTTATTTCACTGTTAACCCTTTGAGTACGGATGATGTCCAGTGCCGCAACCCCCCAAAAAAGTTTTGTGTACGGATGACGTTACTACACGTCATCGACTATACCTATAAATAGATCGTCAGTACGTGGTTGCATTCCCGTACCAAAATGCCAAATTAATCCCGTTTTATCAAATTTATCGAGGTTCGAGAATTTTTTTTTAAATTTGTTTAGGTTGCTGGGGATTAATATATAATAGGATTATCAAAAAAAAATCCCGTAATCAAAGGGTTAATATTACAGAACCTTTGTTTTTTATTCAGAACTTAATAAATCCTTTAAAATCATAAAATAAAAAGAAATGGCATTGACAAAATTATAGACACCCAAGACTTAATATTTGGTAGCACAGCCTTTGGACAAAATAACTGCAGTCAAGTGCTTCCTGTAGCCATGAATGAGCTTCCTACACCTCTCTACAGGTAGTTTGGCCCACTCTTCTTGTACAAACTGCTCCAGTTCTCCCAGATTTTAAGGTTGCCTTCTCCCAACTGCTGTTTTCAGATCTCCCCACAGGTGTTCAATGGGAATTAGATCTGGACTCATTGCTGGCCCCTTCAGAACAGTCCAGCGTTTTGTCCTCAACCATTCCTGGGTGCTTTTTGAAGTGTGTTTGGGGTCATTGTCCTGCTGCAAGACCCATGATTTTCGATGGAGACACAGCTTTCTGATACTGGGTTGAAAATTGCGCTCCAAAATGCCTGGGTAATCTCCTGATTTCATGATGCCATGCACACATTCAAGGCACCCAGTGCAAGAGGCAGCAGAGCAACCCCAAAACATCACTGAACCTCCTCCATGTTTGACTGTAGGGAAGGTGATCTTTTCTTTGAAGGCTTTATTTTGTTTTCTGTAAACATAGAGATGATGTGCTTTACCAAAAAGCTCTAATTTCATCTCATCTGTCCACAGGACATTCTCCCAGAAGGATTTTGGCTTATTCAGGTGTGTTTTGGAAAACTCCAGTTTGGCTTTCTCAGCAGTGGGGTCCTCCAGGGGCTCCTACCATATAACCCTCTTTCATTGAGTTGGTGACGGATTGTGCGAGTTGAAACTGTCAAACCTTGTGTCTGAAGGTCAGCAAAAATCTGTTTGGCAGTTCATCGAGGTGCTTTCTCCACCATTTGAACAATCCTTCGCTGCAATCTTCAATCAAGTTTTCTCTTGCAGCCACGTCCAGGGAAGTTGGCTGCAGTGCCATGGACCTTAAACTTCCTGATAACATTGCGTACAGTGGACATAGGAACATCAGGGTCTCTGGAGATGGACTTGTAGCCATGTGATTGTCCATGCTTTGCTACAATGCTGTGTCTGACCTCCTCCGACAATTCTCTGGTTTTCTTTCTTTTCTCCATGCTCATTGTGTTACACACATTGACACAAAACAGCAGAATGACTCCTTTTCTCCATTGAAACTGATTGAATGAGTGTTTTTTTATATTGCAGGCACCTGCATCTCACCACGGGTGAGTTCCATTCCAAAGTAAAGGAGAATCACCTGCTTGAAATCTAATTATTTCTAACAACTTCTAAAAGGTGCCAATAATATTGTCCGGGCCATTTTAGGATTTCTGTGTGGAATAAACTAAGATTTAGTATTTTTGCAGCTTTTTTTGTTTTGTTCTGCTGAAAGCTAAAGAAATACATATGTGGATACCAAAAAAAAAAATTTCAACAATTTTCTGGAGGAAATGGTGCGTTATTTGAAAAAAGTGCAAGGGTGCGAATGTTTTTGGCAACGACTGTATAACCCTTTAGAATTACCCTTTGGAACCCATTAGAATTACCCTTTAGAACTCATTAAAAGAACTCTTTATAACCCATTATAATTACTTTTTAGAACCCTTCAGAATTACCCTTTGGAACCCAATATAATTGCCCTTTAGAACTCTTTAGAATTACCTTTTAGAACCCTTTATAATTAGCTTTTAGAACTTTCAAATTACCCTTTAGAACCCATTAGAATTAAACACCAATGTGAATTAGAAAGATTCTTCTTCTTCGTTTTTGATGGACGGATGGATGGAAGGAAAGACAGTGTGGTTATTAACATCTGGCAAGTATTTTAGTGCAAGCAGTGGCTGCACTAATTACCATGTTTTTCATGACACCCCTCAGCCTTCTTGGAACCAACTAGCCAAGTCACCGAGCTTGCATGAGTCATCACAGATGGAGCCCAGACATGTTCTGTGCAATGTGTTGTGTCAAACGATATTTATGCTTTAGCTGCCAATTACAAACACACCAATCATAAGCAACTGACTCTACTGATACATAGTTGCAAGTTTTTGCCTTTACTACCATGCACATTGATAAGCATAATCATTAGTAATGTTAATAACTTGATGTTCTATAACTCTTTAAATCATGGGAGAGAATTGTGCCATCCTGGGACAGACCATCCCTTGAGTAGGGCTGGGGGAAATGCGGGAGGTTGGGGGTGGGAGTGGGGGAGACCAGGGGGAGGGGGGAAGGAATTATTGATGATCTCAATAGTTCACATACCCCTCCAGGTGGAGGTCATGAGGTGCACACGACCTGGTTGTAAACATTTCCAAAGCTGAGAATTTCTGCTGAAGGAGCCCTCAATGAGGCGTGGAATTTCGAATTTGACCAAGGTACCTGCACATAATGGTCAACTCCACACAAAAGGTACATCCAGTGGGATCGTTTAGATCTACAAATGAAAAGGCTATCAGATGGAAGAGCCGGTTTGGCGTCCCCTCCGATGCCCTGCCAGTGAAGCACAAGACATGTTTATAATCAAGCCAGGAATGGAACCCAGACACAGCAGCTCAAGGATCAGTACAGTGCCTTCAGAAAGTATTCACACTGACTAAAAAAATATAAAATAGAAGGGCACTCAGTGGAGAACACACCTCCGCCAGGCTGAACAGTTTATGTTTTGTATCCCACTGATAGACCAGATCTGGATTCGGACCTCAACCAAAATCGATTCGGCTTGTTCTTGTCACCGAACCAACTCATCCACCCAAGTTTAGTCATAACTCGTCCATAACTTTTTAAAATATCATGTTGCATATCGCTTTTCACCCGATCTCTCAATGGTGAGGAATCAATTAAGAAATTAAATAATTCTCGTATCTGAATCCATATTCAGATCTTCACCAAAATCGAATCGATTCTTCCTTGTAACACACCCAACCTGCCCACCAAGTTTCGTCCGAATCTGTCTAACTTTTTGAGAGATCGTGAAGAACCCAATGACCACTTTGACAGAACTACAGAGTTCCTTGGCTGAGATGGGAGAACCTACCAGAAGGACAACAATCTCTGCAGCACTTCACAAATCTAGGCTTTATGGGAACGAGGCCAGACAGAAGCCACTCCTGAGAAAAAGAGGCACATGACAGCATACCTGTCATTTATAAAAAGGCATGTGAAAGACTTGGCACATAAGGCAAACGATTCTGTAGTCTGATGAGACGAAAATTGAACTCTTTGGTCTGAATGCAAAGCGCTACGTCTGGCGGAAACCGAGCACAGCTCATCACCCATCTAACAGCATCTCTACCGTGAAGCATGGTGGTGGCAGCAGCATGCTATGGGGATGCTGTTCAGCAGCAGGGACTGGGAGAGTTATAAGAATAGAACAATGAATAGAGCCAAATAACGCAAATCCTTGAGGGAGGACCTGCTTTAGTGAAGATTGACTGCAGCAAAGATTTACGTTCCAACAGGACAATGACCTCAATCACACAGCCAAAGCAACACTGGAATGGCTTCAGAACAGGAACATGAAGGTCCTTAATTGGCCCAACTAAATGCCAGACTTGAATCTCATTGATAATCTGTGGAAAGACTTGAAAATTGCTGTTCACCGATGCTCCCCATCCAACGTTACAGAGCTTGAGCAAATCTGCAAGGAAGAATGGCAGAAACTCCCCAAGTCCAGATGTGCAAGGCTGATACAGACACCCCAAGATGACTAAAAGCTGTAATCGCACCAGGTGCTTCTGCGTAGTATTGACTCAGGAGGTTGAATACTTATGTAAATTACATATTTCTGTGTTTCATTTTTCATAATTTTGCAAAAATTTGTAATCCCACTTTGACACTATGGGGTAGATGTGTAGATCAGTGACAACTAGAATGACACTCTTCGACGGCACGACGTCAACCGATATGCCTCCGCCCACATTATTATAATACTTGTACCAAATTTGTTTTCAATCCATTCAGCTGTTCTCAAGGTATCACATTTTTACATGATATGACCTCTGACCTTTGACCTGTTAACCCCAAAATTTAATCAGTTCATGTTTACATCATTATACACACCTGTATCAGGTTTTAATTTAAATCCCTTCACCTGTTCACAAGTTATCACATTTTTACCTGACATGACCTCTGACCTTTGACTTCTTGACCCCAAAATCTAATCAGTTCATCTTTGTATCATTCTACATAAGTGTACCAAATTTGGTCAGAATCCCATCACTAGTTCACAAGTTATCGCGGTAACAGAATTTTTACCTAACATGACCTCTGACCTTTGGCCTTTCACCTCGTGACCCCCAAATCGAATCAGTTCATCTTTACCTCATTATACATACCTTCACCAAGTTTGACTAAGATCCCTTCAGTACTTCTTAAGTTATCACGGTAACCAAAACCTATCACGGATGGACATCCGGACAGACAGCCTGAAAACAAATTGACCAAACTGAACAGATCAAACTATGCATCGGGTTATTCTCAAAAGATAATTCAATTATATGCAGGACGGACAGCCTGAAAACAAAAAAAATCTCAATTCAACTCATTTTAAATTCAGGCTGTAACACAACAAAATGTGAAAAAGTCAAGGGGTGTGAATACTTTCTGAAGGCACTGTACATAATTGAATTATCTTTTGAGAATAACCCGATGCATAGTTTGATCTGTTCAGTTTGGTCAATTTTATCTCATTAGGCATATGAGGGGTTTTCATAAACCTCGACCTTAACCCAGTAGAAAGTATATTTCGGATGTGTGCATTCGCATCACGGAGCATTCATGTCATATCATATTGATAGTCATTTGTGCTGAATGTCTAATCTGCCAGAATCAAGGTCATTGCTTACTCATTTGACGCAACCATATGCTGTACTCGAAAACAATCCATCACCAAAACAAAAACTCTAAGATTGTTTACTTTGGTTGTTGTGCACATATGATGCAGAATTTTGGTGTAGGATATTCTCCAATGGAGATAATAAACTGACTGTGCCATTTACTTTTACTCCATAGTGAGTTAAATATCTCTTGGTATCCCTTGCTGTTTTTAGTGTAGTGCGTGTCTTGCCTCGAAGCTGTATCGCCTGGGTTTGAATCTTGGGCCAGCTTGTTTTTCTTTTCTTTTCTATACAAGATCGAGGCTCGTGTAAGAGCTAACATCAATCGCAAAAAAAACAAACGGACACACAAAACATACAATAAAGGGAGCGGGAGACAAGATGGGGAGAGAGAGGGAAGCACACAAGTACAACAGCAGAGAACAGGGACGTCGGGAGATCTGTGAGAGGGAGGGGGCTTTGGGGGAGGGGGGAGGCATGGGAAGGCGGGGGAGATAAACTATCATTCTGGTGTTTCGCATGTGCATCAATGTGACGTCCCTCGGATTGACGTTAATCTGGACGACGAGTCTGCTAACGTTAATTGGTGGACGTTAAAGATCCCACGGTGCCCTTCTTGAAGAGTACCCTGAACAAATCCCAAATTCCTGCCCTGACTACTCCTGGCCACTGGGAAGGCAATGGCACTTTTTAAATTTGAATTAACTGTTTCAAGCTCTTTACATTAAAGAACCAGCTAAGACGGATTTGATACATGGGTAAACGAGTAGATTCCTCAATGTACATTCACACATCGAGCGTACTAACACACACACACACACACACACACACACACACACACACACACACACACACACACACACACACACACACACACACACACACACACACACACACACACACACACAATAAGGCAGTGAGGGGGAGTCAGCATATCGTGCAGTATCTCCCTCACCTGAGATGGAAAGTACCGAAGGTCACGTCAAATTCATCAGTTATTAAGGTGGTAAAGAACGAGCTGAAAACGGCAGCTTCGATGGGACGAGATACACACGAGACTCCCACTATCACACAGTTTGGCATGCATTTGTGATGTGGCCTGGACCTGCAGCTTGATGGGACTTGTGGTCCCCTGTGTCCCCTGTGTTTCCGGTAGAGAAAGCCCGAGTTTTTGCGGACTCACTTTTGCAAAGTTCTGCCTGTTAAGGTCGAGAGAGACCAAGTTTTGTGGGATCTAGGTCAGAATACAATGGCTTCAATGTGAGTGAGAACCAAGTCGGGGTGACAGATTTGATTGGGCAAAGGGCCGCGCACACGTGGCACCTGGAGTTCAGCCGATCGCTATGCACATGGGATGTGTTCTGGCACAGCAAGGATAGGGAGATAGCTTGGTCCATGGTGAGTCATGGCTCCTTGCTGTGGTGAAGCTGGATGCTCCAGTACTGGGGAAGGTTCTGTTTGCCGCAGCACGGATAAGGAGACGGCTTGGTCCATGAGTGGTGGTTCCTTGTTGCGGTTAATATGGATGCTCCAGTACCAGGGAGAGCTCCATTGGACACAGCAGGGATAAAGGCGACAGTTTGGTCCATGAGTCGTGGTTCTTTGCTGTCGTTAACCGGGATGCTCCTGTACCGGAAAAGGCTCCATTGGGTGCAGCAAATATCCCATAAAACATAAACATAGAAAACAATGCATTGCAATTGGATATAAACTCAACATCAAAAGAAACTTATCAAATCTTTAGAAGGACACTCATTGAAATCCTCCATGCAAAAATGAAAAATATTTGAACACAGAGGTAAAGTTCAGCTATCTTTACTAAACGCATGTCAATAAACAAGAGGTTGCCTCAATCACAAAAAAAGCAAAAAGCATGAACATCACAAGGGGTGGTGCAACAAAAGGCACAGCACAGCAACACAAAAGCACGCACCTGAATACAGTCAAAACAAAATGACACAGGAATGGACACAACACTCCTAACAGTCAAGGACAGAATGACAGCAGTCCTCAATATCGTGTGTGTCCTCCTTGAGCTGTGATGCAGGCTGTACACCTCCGACGCATGCTCTGTACCAGGTGTCTGATGTGGTCCTGGGGAAGTCTGTCCCACTCCTCCTGCAAGCCTTGAATGAGCATTTGCCGATTGACAGCCGTTGATCTTCTCGATGCAAGACGTCGACCAAGCTCATCCCATAAATGCTCAATGGGATTGAGGTCAGGGGAATAAGGCATCCAAGGGATCACTTCAACACCCTGTTCCTGGGGTAAGTTGGTGGTCAGGCGAGCAGCATGGGGTCGAGCGTTGTTCTGCTGCAAAACTGTGATGTCAGGATGAGCCTGGAGAAATGGCAGCAGATGAGGTCTCAAAACTTCATTGACATAACGCTGAATAGTGAGATTGCCTTCGATGACGACCAGAGGTGTCCTGAAACGGGTGGAAATGCCATACCATCACATTGGGTCCTCCCCAACGATTGATCTGGCGAATACAGCGTGATGCATACCTTTCCCCACCTCTGCGCCGTACCTGTTGACGCCCAACAGCAGCATGGAGGCAAAATCTGGACTCATCGCTGAACAAGACTGCACTCCACTGTTGCTGTGTCCAGTGGCGATGCTGCAGATACCATCTTAGTCTGTTCCGCCGATGCACTGCGTTCAACACTGGACCTATGCAAGGACATCTTGCCACCAGGCCCCAACTTCTCAAGCGCCTACGCACAGTAGAGACACCGATGTGGTTGTTGTGGCGACCTTTTGTCACTACAGCTGTTTGCGTCGCAGGGCGGAAACGATCACGAAGATGCTGCAGCACAATCCAGCGGTCTTGGTTTGGGGTGGTTACCCGTGGTCTTCCTCTTCGTGGACTATCATTCACAGTTCCAGTTTCACTGTAATGCCTGTCCAGGTTGGAAATTGCAGGCGGTGAGCAACCAATACGTTGGGCAATTGTTCGCTGGCTTACACCAGCCTCAAGCATCCCAATTGCCCTTAAACGCTGTTCAGATGTCAGGCGTGGCATCTGAATTTTCTTGTTGTTTTTCCTGTCAGAAGCCTCTAGAGTGACTATAGACAGCAGTAAATGAATGTCTAACCACGAGAACTGAAGGATTTCATTATGAGGGTCATTATTTAAAGGGAAAGATCCCTATACAGAACCACTCAAGCATGCCATTGTTGATCAACCAGGTGATTGAAGTGAAGTTCCCGTTACATAATCAGCCATTACAATTGAAGAAACGTGTTTGTAAAGCTGCACATTTCAAAAAATGAAAGTGATAAGTTTCTTTTGATGTTCAGTTTAGTATTGAGATCCAAAAAGGAAAATAAGGCATTGCTAATTGAGGTGTCAATACCCAACGATTTTGGCCTAAACAACACAGAAATGAAGAAAATATCCAAATACCAAGGCGTCAAAATTGAAGTGAAAAGATCCTGGAAGCTGAAGAGCGCCAAAATTGTACCAGTGATTATTGGAGCTACGGGAATGATAAAAAATAATCTAACAGAGATCTAAAAAAAAACATCCCTGGGAATATTACAACAAAATAAACTGCAGTTGGAAGCTGTCTGAGGCTCGGTGACGATCCTCAAAATGCCCCCCTGAACAAAACTTTAAAAGCAACAGAACTTCACAAGTCTTTGGAGGTGGATACTTCGAGACCTGGGAGGACTCGGTTAAAGGTTCGAATCCGGTAAACGTTTGAATCGACTAAAGGTTCGAATCCGGTAGATGTTTAAATCGGCTAAAGGTTCAAATCCGTTAAACGTTGAAATCGGCTAAAGGTTCGAATCCGGCATACGTTTGAATCGGCTAAAAATTCGAATCTGGTAAATGTTTGAATCGGTTAATGGTTCAAATCCGGTGAACGTTTGAATCGGATAATGGTTTGAATGAGGCTTGTTGTTGCTGCCGTTATGTTTCTCAGGCCATTACCGATTCAGTCCACTACCGGATTCGAACCATTAACCGTTGGGGAGGCTTAAGCTCTTCCATATGGCCCCTCAATAGGAATTGCTGACTATGTCACTGCCTGCAGGGGGCGCCATTTTTGACCTGCGGCCCGAGCGCCACAAACCATCACTCCGCCACTGCTCATACACACACACACACACACACACACACACACACACACACACACACACACACACACACACGAAGGTGGATACTTTGGGATCTGGAAGGGCTCCATTCCACCTTCTGAAGCCTGCATATGGAGTTAATAACTAATGACGCACAAGCACAATCTCCCTCCTCTGTCTGTGTATATATATATATATATATATATATATATATATATATATATATATATATATATATATATATATACATATATATATATATATATATATATATATATATATATATATATATATATATTGTTATAGATCGCGGTTAGGATGTTATAGACCGAGCGGTGGTTTAAAACCGCGACCTAACAAAACTCACCCGATTCCACCCGAACGTTGGTTGTATCGCACCCTAGCTGCTCAATGAGGGAAAAGACAAAAGCGACGCAATGCAAGAGGAAAACGGAGACAAAAAAAGGTTTGAAATACTACTACATTTATTCCTACTATTTACACACAAGCAAAAAGACAGATGTCACGTTTATTTACAAGCACAAGACGCAGGTGACACAGTGCAAATTTAGCTTACCTACAGACTTAACTTATATCCCAGGACAGAACAAACAGAACGCTGACTCACGCGGGGAATGCCAGGGATGGCAGAAGGTGGATGGCTGGAGGGAGAGGAAAGGTCCAAGGGGGGTCCCGCAGCACAACCGGCGCGTTCAGCAGCCGCCGTTCCGTTTCGGCCCTGCTCCGAACCGCCGTTCAGGCCCCCTTTGGCGGTTGGGTGGCGCGGCTGCGGCCGCCTGCACTTGCCTTGCCAGGCCTTGTCTCACTCGTCACCACCGACTCCTCACCACCGCAACCAACTGACCACCGACTCCTTTCTCTGGCAACCGACTGTCACCAACTCCTTGCAACCAACTCCTCCTCTCTTTCTCTCAACCGACCCAGACCAACCCAGAGTGCATCTCTCTTTCTTCTTCTTTTTCCTCTCTTTCTCTTCTCCTTTTTTCCACTTCCGGTTGCGCCCTTTTATAGCGCCCCCAGCGATCACGCCCCCGGCGCTTTGGACACGCCCATCGGGGGTGCTCACCTCGGCCCTGGTTGGTCGCGCGACCCTCGGGCTCCGCCCTGGATGACGACGGGCGGCGCGCCCCTCCTCCCCTCTGACGAGGTGCGACACGCCTTTCTTCTCCGACCCGAGCCTCGTGGTCAATGGTGGTTATTGGAGGGGAGGTAATATGGGCAATCGAGGCTCGCCAATGACGAGAGGGG
The DNA here is from genome assembly GCF_964187855.1 of Myxine glutinosa. NCBI lineage: Eukaryota > Metazoa > Chordata > Myxini > Myxiniformes > Myxinidae > Myxine > Myxine glutinosa. The sequence goes on from NC_136261.1 coordinate 94,684,477, forward strand.
GATGTAATATGAGGTCATTGGAGGTTTTGGAGGGGATGGAAAGGGAGATTTTTGGGGATGGGAAGGAAAGGGGGTCTATTCTCTTTCACTGGTGCAATGGAGTACTTTTAATTAATGGGAGACACAGCCTTATCCTAAAACACAGAATAAGAGATAACTATCAAAAGAAAAGATATATCGTGTCCTGCATGTATGTTTTTTATGGACTAACTACGGGAACGCCCTTTGACCTTTATACAACCACAACGGAGGGAGGAGGGGTGATATTTTATGACAACCTTTTACAACAACATTTTACCACAACAATAAAATAAAAAAACATTCTCATATCCACAACACTGCACCCTCCTCCCCTTAGGCACGTCCCGGGCCTATTACTTTTACCTTAGTGTGGCATGTAGGTGTAGTTCCCTCTACTTTTAACCTGACCCTGAGTGCGACTGGTTTTAAAACATAAATAAATGTGTCCCGCTGCTCCATTGCACCCTGCCTAACAGACTTACGCCCACAGTTAACCGAATTGCGGAATGGTCTTCAAACTATACACTGACGGTGGGGAGCATTATTTACACTGACGCTAATTTTATTTACAAAACTAACCCAGGACCTGTAATTGTTCTTTCTGGGGGGAGGACAGTCTGCTCTGCATCAATGCACCATTAAAGCACCCAAAAACGCACCAATACACACCCAAGCACCAATCGGTGCAGTCCCCATTGTTCAACGAATAAAATAAAACCAACAAACCCAACCCTGCAGGTGTCTCTTGCTCTTCGGCTCCCTCTGCTGGTTATCATTATTTCTTCCAGTTGTTGTCATTTTCATTTGCTTTGCTTACTGGCGGCCTATTTGCAATAAAGCTTGCCCAAACGTGTCCATTTTATTTATCTTTATTTATGGCCCACAGGGCCGACTACGTGTGGTTCACCTGTGGGGCATCGGTGCCCTGTGGCCAAGGTCCGCCAGCAAGATTTCGGGCCCTCATGGCCGGTTCCAGCAGAGGGGCCTTGCCCCAACCCATGGGGTCCATAAGTGGTGCTCGGCCACTGACATGTGGTCCATAATGTGGTGCATCGATGCAGACAGCTGGTTCTGGGAATTTCGGGCGCACAATGGCCGACCCACGCACGCTCCCCTCGGCGCCCAACGGCGCTCAGGTCCTCATGTGGGAGACAAAAAGGGGGGACAAGACAGATGAGCGAGGGGTAAGGTCTCAAGGGTACACATCAAAAAGGCAATGCAAGGCGAAATGCGTACGGAGGGCGAAGTGAGAAAGCTCGTCCCTACCGTACGTCACCCCCCTGTTACCTAGCCCACCCTTGCCCTTACCCCATATGTACAAAACCTACACATTACCAATTCGTCACTACTGTCACGTCTTCCCCATATTTCCCCTATATCAAATTCGTCACCACAATCCCTCTACTTCAAAAATTTGCCATCATCAATTCATCATCAATCCTCATAAGGAGGCAGAGATGGAACATCAAAGCACAATGTCACACCCACGTCATGATGCGTCTCACATTCCAAACATTTGCACAATAAAAAATAATAAAACATGGCATGGTGTGGAGTTCCTGTCACCTCCGGTGAGTGGGTGCAGATGGTGCGAGGAGATCCTTCATCCTAACTATCCTCTAAATGACTTTAACACACTTTACACTACCCGGGGTCTTTCTCCGGCCAAACCATTGGCCCTCTTACACTATGGGTTCTAAAAACCAATTCCCATTGGCCAAACTGTGGTGCTTTTCAATTTGGGGTCTCACTCCCCCGATTCATCTCCCGGTGCCCTCGCACAATTTCTGGGCCGCGACGTGTAGCTCTCCCAACAGGTCTACCCACCTGCACACCTCCACCACTGTAGTTGCCACCCGAGCTTACCTAGCTCCTCACCCTAACCTATCTAACTGGGGGCAGCCCCTCTCCTGGCTCTGTCACCCCATGGTGCCCTCTGGCACTGGGCTACCCGGGTCCGTCCTCCGGATCCTCGGGCCCCATCCACAACAACTACTACCGGCTCCCAGAGCCCACCTGCGGCCTCACCTGGCCGACATCCTTACAGTGGTGGAGTGCCCAAACCAACTACACACACTAACAGGCTACACGCCCAGCCATTTCCACAACACTAATGCACCCATCCAAACATCATTCTTCCAACCGCACCACAGATGCCAATATCCAACCACAATTTACCCGTACCCTCTACCTAACTCTTACACTACCCGCCCCGGGTATCCGTGATGGGGGGTACTCCATACCATTTATTCCATACACCTGTCCTCCATTCACCTGTCGTTGCACACCTGTGCAATCTCACCTGGTGCCACCTGCACCCTCCTCCTCTTTCTGGACCAGTTGGTCAACGCAACACACATCACCATCACTCACTCATACACTGCTCCACACACCTGTTCAGTTGCACACCTGTGCAATCACACCTGTTCCATTCTCACCTGTTCAATCCTCACACGCACGGCATCATCTCAGCTAACTACTCCCCTCTGAAACTTGCGCTTCCCAGTCGTCCCTTTAAACTATTGCGCTCCCACGTCATTATAATCCACACTAATCTACCTGCGTCCCCACTACAGGTATCAGTCACTAACTAAACTTAACGTTACCTAATGTCAATCTCTTCTAGATCCCTATCATTATCCAAGCCCTCCCTGGCTCGGTTGTCATAGCCACCCCATAAACTATTGCGCATTTGCCCCCACTCTGTGAGGGATGGTGGATTTGCCATCCCACCACATCGGGGGTCTCTCACTATCAATTTTGTTCGTCCAGATTCCACAAGTCAAAAATTTTCTATTTACTGCCAATTCTATTCACTTTTCTAAATTTTGTATCAAATCACTACTATCACTATCACCATCACCCGTCTACTTATTAGGTCCTCTCGGTGCGCCAATTCACATCTTCAGCCCGGCTTCGTACAGCCGAGCAATGAACGCGGGTCGTTTTGTGCCAGCGGCTGGATACGTCCCGCATTCGGGGCAGGGACGGAGGCTTACCCGGGCCGAGATCCCACGCACCACCTCGGCGTGGAGCCATCCAATGTCCCGATCTCGACCTGCCGGCACGTCTCAACAAAACGTGGTCGCCATAGCGACCCTTCCTATCCAGCCGCCCGCTCCGCCTTGTGGAGCCCGGCCGCGGCCGTTCAAAGCGAGGCCCAGCACGCACCGAGGGCCCGATTCGGCTATAAGTCGTTCTAAACTCTACCCCGTCTAACGTCGATGCTTCACCTGGACGCTTACACCCCGCAGCCCGTTCCTTGCTCACACATCCAGCTGTGCCCATGCTCCTCGTAGCTTTCCTTACACACCCAGGTACACCCTTTCCACTCACAGCCTTGGTCACACACCTGACCACCGAACACTTTGGCACACATTCGTTGCTCGCACACCTCACCAATACACCGCTTCGCGCCCCCTCCTCGGTCACCTCCTCTGTGACAATCACAGGTGTGCCCTCATTCGCACACCCAACCACGTGCCTCACCACCAACTCCAGCGTGCATTCCCACTCACGCTCTACCATTCCAGGTGTGCATCCTTCCATCCCAGGTGTACATCCTCGCTCACCTGTCACAACCAGCTCACTCTCCTTGTCACTCTCACTACTCTCACCACCACTCTTGACAGCGCACTCACCCTTACTTTCGACGGCACACTCTTTCCTCATGCACCCGTCCGTTACACACCTTTCTCGCGCACACTCTCCCGTTACACCCTCTGTAACACTCACCACAGACGTACACTTTCTCGTTACATCCTCTGTAACACTCACCACAGGTGTACACTCTCTCATTACTTCCTCCGTAACACTCACCACAGGTGTACACTCTCTCGTTACTTCCTCCGTAACACTCACCACAGGTGTACACTCTCTCGTTACTTCCTCCGTAACACTCACCACACCGCGCTTCCATGTACCCCCTCGCACACGCGCTTCGACCGGCTCACTCCTGACGGCACACTCACTCCTCGGCGTGCACTTTTTCCTCACACACCCCATGGTCGGACATTCTCGCACACCTCTTTTTTCGCACACCTGTCCTGTCACACACTTCACCAACGGCCTTTCACGAACACCCGGATCCAAACCAATCCCCAAGCCGACTGAATCTCCCCTCACATCATGTACATTGCCACTCACCTCCGTACCTCGTCGCACCTCCTCTGCCACCTGCAAACTTTTTATTTGGTTAGTGAGCACCGCATCATGATTTGAACACAGACCTTGTACATATTCCATGACTTCCTCCTTTATCTCCCTCTTAGCTTCCCTCCGTCTCTTCTTAATTTCACTCACCCCTTCTTCCACCTCCTCTAATTTTTCCTTTACCTCCTTCAGCTCCCGGTGCGCCCCCTCGATTTCTTCCTCCATCGCTACTTTAACCGTTTCTATGTGCGTCCTTACCTCCCGGTCCTTCGTCTCCATTACTTCTGTCACCTCCTCCAACCTCTTCGTCAATCCCTCATGTACCATTTGACATTCCTTTTGTGTCGCTATTAATTCATTTTTTATGTCCTTTTGTGTTGCTTTTAAACCCCCGATGATTGCTGTGTTCTTTTCCACTTGGTCCGCTAGTTCCTTTTGTCCGACTGTCAGCTGTTCTACTCCTTTCGTCAGATCTTCTATTCCCCCCTGTAACTTTGCCGTATTATTTCTCACCTCTTTCTCTATACGCTTTTCGCCTCGCTTTACCTCCTCGCGTAGCCCCGAGACCTCCTCACTCACCCCTCGTCGTATTTCCTCCATCTGGTTCCCCATCTGTTCGATTTCCCGGGCGGATTGTTCCCCTATTTCCCGCAATTTGTCCTCCATCCTATTTTCTAACCCCATTAACCCATTTTTCACTCCCTCTATCTGATTCTCCTGGGCAGCCATTCTATTTTCTACCCCCTCTAACCCCTTTTGCATCCCTTCCATTCGATTCTCTTGAGCGGCCATTCTGTTTTCTACCCCCATTAACCCATTTCTCACCTCTTTTATCCCGTTGTCTAACCCCTCAAAATTATTGTCTAACTTCCCAAATTTCTTGTCTAATCCCTCACCGGTACCCCTCGCTTCGTCCCTCATTACCCCCATTTCGTTTCCCATTACCCCCATTTGGTTCCCCATTACCCCCAATTGCTCACTCTGAGCATCCATCCGGTTCCCCATTACCCCCATTTGGCCCTCCAATCGCTCACTATTCTGGGCCATAAGGGCCTTCATTTGTATAAAAAAAGGTTCAAATCCATTGGCATCTCCGGTTCGACTACCGCGACCATGGGCGTGGCTAAATGTGGCGCCGCTGTAATCACGTGCGCTAGAGCGCCATTTTGTGCACCTGAAATTCCCGCAACCACATTGCCATTTTCCTCCTCCCTTTCTTCCCCGAAGTCCTGGGTTACTTCTAACCCCTCTATCTCTCCCACCGGCATCCCGTCGCCTTGGACAGCCATGGCGCGATTTCAAAATTCGGGCTTTTCCTTTAAAACAAAACAAATTTCGGTATTTTATAATTTTGAGCGCGTGAAACGCGCTCCGGGTCGATCTCACTCCCCGACACCAATTGTTACTGTACTAACACAATTGGTGTCCAAAATTTGGGCTAAATAAATTTAGTCCCAGGTTCGAATCCCACCTCCTGACTACCAATTGTTACTGATCGCGGTTAGGATGTTATAGACCGAGCGGTGGTTTAAAACCGCGACCTAACAAAACTCACCCGATTCCACCCGAACGTTGGTTGTATCGCACCCTAGCTGCTCAATGAGGGAAAAGACAAAAGCGACGCAATGCAAGAGGAAAACGGAGACAAAAAAAGGTTTGAAATACTACTACATTTATTCCTACTATTTACACACAAGCAAAAAGACAGATGTCACGTTTATTTACAAGCACAAGACGCAGGTGACACAGTGCAAATTTAGCTTACCTACAGACTTAACTTATATCCCAGGACAGAACAAACAGAACGCTGACTCACGCGGGGAATGCCAGGGATGGCAGAAGGTGGATGGCTGGAGGGAGAGGAAAGGTCCAAGGGGGGTCCCGCAGCACAACCGGCGCGTTCAGCAGCCGCCGTTCCGTTTCGGCCCTGCTCCGAACCGCCGTTCAGGCCCCCTTTGGCGGTTGGGTGGCGCGGCTGCGGCCGCCTGCACTTGCCTTGCCAGGCCTTGTCTCACTCGTCACCACCGACTCCTCACCACCGCAACCAACTGACCACCGACTCCTTTCTCTGGCAACCGACTGTCACCAACTCCTTGCAACCAACTCCTCCTCTCTTTCTCTCAACCGACCCAGACCAACCCAGAGTGCATCTCTCTTTCTTCTTCTTTTTCCTCTCTTTCTCTTCTCCTTTTTTCCACTTCCGGTTGCGCCCTTTTATAGCGCCCCCAGCGATCACGCCCCCGGCGCTTTGGACACGCCCATCGGGGGTGCTCACCTCGGCCCTGGTTGGTCGCGCGACCCTCGGGCTCCGCCCTGGATGACGACGGGCGGCGCGCCCCTCCTCCCCTCTGACGAGGTGCGACACGCCTTTCTTCTCCGACCCGAGCCTCGTGGTCAATGGTGGTTATTGGAGGGGAGGTAATATGGGCAATCGAGGCTCGCCAATGACGAGAGGGGGATGTAATATGAGGTCATTGGAGGTTTTGGAGGGGATGGAAAGGGAGATTTTTGGGGATGGGAAGGACAGGGGGTCTATTCTCTTTCACTGGTGCAATGGAGTACTTTTAATTAATGGGAGACACAGCCTTATCCTAAAACACAGAATAAGAGATAACTATCAAAAGAAAAGATATATCGTGTCCTGCATGTATGTTTTTTATGGACTAACTACGGGAACGCCCTTTGACCTTTATACAACCACAACGGAGGGAGGAGGGGTGATATTTTATGACAACCTTTTACAACAACATTTTACCACAACAATAAAATAAAAAAACATTCTCATATCCACAACAATATATATATATATATATATATATATATATATATATATATATATATATATATATATAATTATATATATATAATTATATATATATAATTATATATATATATTTTTATATATATATATATATATATATATATATATATATATATATATATATAAAAATATATATATATATATCTATCTATAATTCCACTAATCTCTGTCTGTGTGTGTGTGTGTGTGTATGCGACCGCTGTTTCTCGACAACTACCGGTCCGATATACTTGAAACTTGCCAGGTATATTGCTGGGGACCCGAGGATGTGCCTTTTCAAGGTTTCATATTAATCGGACAATTACTTACCGAGCTATGTCCAAAAAACGATTCAACCAATCAGAGAGCAGCGAGCTATCGCGTGTGCCGAACGTGGCGAACACACTCTGCCTCGGACGGCACATTTGAGAGCGTATTCATTTATTTCACGTTGGCAAACTATGTTGCCGCTATGTTGGCGTTAAACTATGTTTTAAAACTAATTAAAACCATTTCATGTAAATAGATGGGGGGGGGGGGATTGTCACTGTACTCGCAAGCCGTTCGCCGTTCGCTTTGGCGTTGCGAATGGACCAAAACATTTCATGGACCAAACCATTTCATGTAAAGCGTTCGCCGTTCGCTTTGGCGTTGCGAATGGACCAAAACATTTCATGGACCAAACCATTTCATGTAAATAGAGGGGGGGGGGGGGATTGTCACCGTACTCGCACCCACGTACCCACGTACCCACGTACGGGCATTGCACCCACGTACGGGCATGCCCTAGTATATATAATTATATATATATATTTATATATGTATATATATATATATATATATATATATATATATATACAGTATATATATATATATATATATATATATACGTATATATATATATATATATATATATATATATATATATATATATATATATATATATATATATATATATATATATATATATATATAAAGCGCGGCGTTACGCGCGCTGCTTGTGAGCAAGGAGGAAGCGGACAAGCGGTAACATATAAACGTCTTTATTGTAAGAGCTCACTGTAACACTGTAACGCTCCGGGCTGGGCGCCCGGTGTATATCCTGAGGCCACGCCTACCCCTCGGGCGTGGCCACCGCCCACTTGGTGCGCGGAATGATGTCACCACGCCAGTGGGCTTTTGTGTCCGCCACACGCGCCCCCCCAGAATTCCCGCGCACCTGGAGGGCCAGTTTGCGGGGCAGACGAATGACCCGGCCGAAGCGCCCCCTGGCGATCGGCGGCGTCCGGGGTGCAGGGATGCCAGGTGGGATGCCCCAGGCTGCCCCTGGGATGGGTGCAGGACCGGGGGGCGGCGTGGCGGCGGGGCTGGGCGATGCCGGGGTTCCGCCCGCAGGAGGGCGGCCCCGACGTGGGGGTCGGGCCACTGGCAGTGGATGGTCCACATCGAGGTGGGCCGGCTTGAGGCGGTCTACCGAAACGCGGTCAGGAGTACCGCCGATGTCCAGGGTGAAGTGCTTCGCCCCGGTCTCCAGCACGCGGAAAGGCCCGTCGTACGGGGGCCGCAGTGGTGTCCGATGGGCATCGTGGCGGACGAAGACGTACTCCGCCGTGCGAAGCTCCGGGGCGACGTGCGTCGGTGGGTGCCCGTGGCATGCCGTTGGCACCGGGGCGAACCTCTGGGCGGTCTCTTGCAGAGCGGAGCGCTGCTGTGCTGCGGACCATGGTGCCGTGGAGTCGGGGAGGAACTCGCCCGGCACCCGCAGCGGTTGCCCGAAGACCAACTCCGCCGCGGATGCGCGCAGGTCCTCCTTGGGCGCCGTCTGGAGGCCCAGCAGGACCCAGGGGAGCCTGTCGACCCAGCCGCCGTCGCGGAGGGTGGCCCGGAGCGCGGCCTTCAATGAGCGGTGAAATCGCTCACACAGGCCGTTAGCCTGGGGGTGGTAGGCCGTGGTTCGGTGCAGCCGGACCCCGAGCCCCTGCGCAACCGCCCCCCAGAGCTCCGAGGTGAACTGGGGGCCGCGGTCGGATGAGATGTCTGAGGGGGCGCCGAACCGGGCGACCCAGGTGGCGATGAAAGCCTGCGCGACATCGGCCGCCGTTGTCGACGCCAAGGGCACGGCCTCCGGCCACCGGGTGGTGCGGTCCACCATGGTGAGGACGTAGGTGAAACCCCGCGAGGGGGGCAGAGGTCCCACCAAGTCCACGTGGACGTGGTCAAACCGGCGTTCCGGCACCGTGAACGGGGCCAACGGGGCCTGGGTGTGCCGGTGCACCTTGGCGCGCTGGCACGCGAGGCACGTCCTGGCCCAGCCGCGGACGGCCTTCCGGAGGCCATGCCAGACGAACTTGTCGGCGATCAGCCTTTGGGAGGCCTTCGCGCCCGGGTGGGACAGGCCGTGGATGGCGTCAAACACCTGGCGCTGCCAGCCCGCGGGCACGATGGGGTGAGGACGCCCGAGGGAGACGTCGCACAAGAGGGCCGCGCCCGCGCCGTCGAACGCCACCTCGGTGACACGGAGGCCCGTGACGGCGGTCCGCAAGGCCTGGACGTCGGGGTCAGCGGCCTGGTCCGCTGCCATCCGGGTCGATGCCGAGGTGGACTGCGTGGGCGACGGCCCGGGAAAGGCAATCCGCCACCGGGTTGTCCTTCCCCGCGACGTGCTGGATGTCCATCGTGTACTCGGACACGGCCGAGAGGTGACGCTGCTGCCGGGCCGACCACGGCTCGGTGACCTTGCCCATCGCGAAGATCAGCGGCTTGTGGTCGACGAAGGCAGTGAACGCACGGCCCTCGAGCAGATGGCGGAAGTGCCTGACCGCCAAGTGAAGTCCGAGCAACTCGCGGTCGAAGGTACTGTAACGGCGTTCGGGCGGGCGAAGCTGCCGGCTGAAGAACGCCAGTGGTTGCCAAGCTCCATGCACCCATTGCTCGTGCACCGCGCCCACCGCGTAGTCCGAGGCATCGGTGGTGAGGGCGATCGGTGCATCGGGCGTCGGGTGCGCGAGCATGGTGGCGTTAGCCAAGGCGAGCTTCGCGCCCGTGAACGCCGTGTCCATCTGCTCGGTCCAGGTAACGTCGCCTTTGCCCGGCTTACCTCGGAGAGCTTCGTGCAGGGGGCGCAGGAGCTGGGCGATACGGGGCAGGAACCGATGGTAAAAGTTCACCATGCCCAGGAACTCCTGCAGCCCTCTGATCGTGCGGGGGCGCGGAAACCCCTTCACCGCCTCCACCTTGGCCGGCAGGGGGACGGCTCCGTGCCTGGTGACACGGTGCCCCAGAAAATCGATTGTGGCGGCGCCGAACCGGCACTTTGCGGGGTTCACAATCAGGCCATGCTGGCCCAGGCGTTCGAAGAGCGTGCAGAGGTGGCGTAGGTGCTCTTCGCGGGACGCGCTGGCGACGAGGATATCGTCCAGGTAGACGTACACGAAATCCAAGTCGCGCAGGACGCTGTCCATTAGTCGCTGGAACGCCTGAGCCGCATTCTTCAAACCGAAGGGCATCCGAAGAAATTCGAAAAGTCCGAACGGCGTGATGACCGCCGTCTTCTTGATGTCCTCCGGCCTGACGGGGACCTGATGGTAGCCGCGTATGAGGTCCACCTTCGAAAAGAAGGACATGCCCGCCAACCGGGCGGAGAAGTCCTGGATGTGGGGGACGGGGTAGCGGTCAGGGGTGGTGGCGTCGTTGAGGCGCCGGTAGTCCCCGCACGGGCGCCATCCCCCGCTGGGCTTTGGCACGATGTGGAGCGGCGACGCCCAAGCACTCTTAGAGCGCCGCACGATGCCGAGCCGCTCCAGCGTAGCGAACTCCGCTTTAGCTACCGCTAGCTTCGTCGGCTCGAGGCGGCGTGCCCGGGCGCAGACCGGTGGCCCGGCGGTCGGGATGTGGTGTTCCACCCCGTGCTTGACGGCCCCCGCCGAGAAGGTGGGCCGCGTAAGGGCCGGGAAGCTGGTGAGGAGGCAGGTGAAGTCGTCCGCTGCCGGAAGCGTACAAACTAACCTCGCCAGGACCGAACCGCTCAGCAAGCCCCTTGGCGAGCCGCTCATCGAGCTGCTCAGCGCGCAAGCAAGTGAGCTGAACGTTTCAGCCTGGACGAGACGTCTGTTCTTCACATCTACCAACAACCCGTGTGCACAGAGGAAGTCCGCACCGAGCAGTGCCATGGGGACACTAGCGGTTACGAACGTCCACGCGAAGCGTTGCCTTCCGAACCGCAGGGAGAGGCAGCGCTTCCCGAATGTGCATAAGGGTGTTCCGTTCGCGGCAAGCAATGTGGGGCCCCGGCCCGCGGTGTGCTTGTCGGACGTAGAGGCAGGGATAATGCTCACCTGTGCCCCCGTGTCGCATAGGAAACGGCGCCCGGACAAGGTGTCCGTTATAAAAAGAAGGGTGCCGGAATGGCCGACGCTCAGGGCCGTTACCGAGCGCCGGCTTTGTAGTTTCCCGACTTGCCGAAGGTGCACGGCGGGCAACAATTCCTCGCCTTGTGGCCAAACCTGGCGTGGAAATGGCACCAGGTTTGCGGCGAAGGCGGAGGCCGCGGTTTACGCGGTGGTGGTGGGCGTGGCGTGGCGGCGCCCACGCGGCGTGCATCAGCCTCGGGATCCCCGAGGTGTGGTGCATCAGCATCAGGGTCAGCCTCCGGATGCGCGACAGCCGCGCCAAAACTCGCCTGCGCGTCCAAAGCCGCGAAGAACCTGTCGGCCTCGGCAGCGAGAGCTCGGGGTTCCATCGTCACGGAACCGGCCAACGCGAGGCGTACTCGTGCCGGCAGCTGGCGTTGAAATAACGCCCGGAAAAGAGCGTTCGGGGTTTCGTCGCCCATCAACGACAGCATATGGTCCATGCGGACCGATGGTCGCGTGTCACCGAGCTCGAGGAGGTCCAGGAGGCGGTCGGCCCGTGCGTCCACCGTGAGGCCGAACGTGGCGAGGAGGAGACGCTTGATCGCCTCGTACCTGCCGTCGGCCAGTGGGTTCCTCAGGACCGACACGACGCGGGCGGCCGTGCCGGGCCCGAGGGAGGCGACCACGTGGCAGTACCTGGTCTCGTCCACCGTGATGCCTCGAAGTCGGAACTGGGCTTCTGCCTGCAGGAACCAGACTTCGGCTTGCGTCTCCCAGAACTCGGGAGTTTCATTTGGACCGCGTTGGTTGCCATTGCTGTAGCGGGTTCGGGTGGTCAGCGACGGCTGACCAGAATGTCGGAGGGTCACCAATGAAGCGCGGTGCTACGCGCACTTACTTGTACAACAAGAAGGAAGCGGACAACGCGGTAAGTTTAAGAGTCTTTATTATAAAAGCTCAACTGCAGCACTGGAGCGCTCCGGGCTGCGCGCCCGGTGTATATCCCGCGGCCACGCCTACCCCTCGGGCGTGGCCGCCGCCCACTTGATGCGTGGAATGATGCCCTCACGCCAGTGAGCTTTCGTGTCCGCCACAATGTCGTATTTAACATGCTAATGGTGTCTGTCTGTCTGGCTACCCCTGCCGGAAACATGGAAATGCTCTTCGGAGACAACAAATTACATAAAAGTTGCTTCATATTATTATTAATCCAAATATATGGGTAAATTATAATAATATTAATACTGTAGATTCGGTCTCAATTTAGCTCTTTCAACCAGCGCAAGAATAAATTATTTCCTTTTATTTATATTTTTCCACCGCGGTATTTTTACCATGGGTTTCCAGCTTTGGTAGTGAACGCTAATTTATACTCTATAATCAGTGGTGGATGCAGGGGGGGGGGGGGGGGGGATAAATACTTTATTGAAGCCCAAAACTGGGTTTCTTCATCCCACCCAATCCTAAATAGCGCAAACCACTTTGAGAGGGGTGTAATTCAGCATAATAAAATAGCAACAATCCCAACGGCCGAATAAAGACAGAAAAACAGAAAATCCAGTGAATATTTAGTGTTTTACTCAAACGACAATGTCTTTAATTCCATGTTTAGAGGATAATTTTCTTAAATATGTTTTCGAAGTTGAATACTCTTTGGTAGCCCCTCCCCCACACACGTGCGATAATGGTAGCGTCCTTTCTGGAAGCTTCATGAGCTTTCGCGTGCGGCGTGCGCTGACGTCTCGCAAAAGCAAAACGTACGACGCGACGTCATGACGACAATCTTGAAACAACCAGCCAGGCACTTAATACAGTCCTGTATTATTCGAGCTCCCGATAAATAACCGATTACGTTTTACGGTTACGAGACTTGCTTGTATCCATCAAACTAGTCAAGAGGTTGGTATAAATATTTAACATTTCACCTGTCCGGTCTATTTCCAACCACGTGTTTGTAAATGTGACGTAGCACAGTCGCGCGGTACTTTGCTTGGAAGATGACTCAGGGGTTTACTATAAATGGGTTTATGACGTCAACAAAATTTATTATAAATTCAATGCGAGACGAATGTATATTATATACATGAAGTGTTCGTATTCCGCCATTATTTAAAAATGCATTTCATCGATTTTTTTCCGATGTGATCTCGATCCATCCAAACGGTGCTGTCTCCCCAAATACACCTTCCTTGACGAGGTGGAAAACGTAACGCCAAATGCAAATTCTCGTCTCCGTCGTTTGTTCATTGAACGTTTAATTTCTAGGAGGGTTCAGAAGAGTAAACATTAATTCATGGAACAGTAATTTTAAAAGACTAATTTTTTCAGAATCAATTTCTTGTCCGCTTCAAACTCCTATTCTTTCGCCCGCCCCCCTAACTGGGTGGAGCATTCAGGATTGTACGTGATGACGTAGCTTAAACGTGTAGCTTCACCGGTTGTTCGTGAGTCATACTTATAAGGCCGTGTGCTGCAGTCAGTCGTTAATATTAATGCGGTTTCCTTGCCGGCAAAGCTAGGACCGGCGTTCTCGCCATTTCTCGAAGTTTCCGCAGCGCGTTAAACGACTGTCCTGGAAAGCGTCGCTGTTTTCACGAGTAATCTGAATTGCCGACATTGATTCGGTTCGCAGCGCCATTTCTTCTCTGGATTCGTGTTACCGCGGACCGTTTACTGCGTTGTTGGATTTTTGATTTCCACTTCAGTGCGTCCTGCGGTCAAGATGTCGGTGGTGGGCTTCGACGTGGGCTTCCAGTCCTGCTATGTCGCCGTTGCTCGCACCGGAGGGATCGAGACGGTGGCGAATGACTTCAGCGACCGCTGCACACCGTACGTTACTTTAACATCTTGTCTCATGCATTTTCCATTTATTTTGCTGCACATTCACCACATAAGCAATCTCCCCCTGCCCCATACCCTCGCTCTCACCAACCCCTCTCTCCACGATCTCCACCGACCCCTCCCTCCACGACTCCACCGACCCTTCCCTCCACGATCTCCGCCGACCCTTCCCTCCACGATCTGCCGACCCTTCCCTCCACGATCTCTGCCGACCCCTCCCTCCACGATCTCTGCCGACCCCTCCCTCCACGATCTCTGCCGACCCCTCCCTCCACGATCTCTGCCGACCCCTCCCTCCACGATCTCTGCCGACCCCTCCCTCCACGATCTCTGCCGACCCCTCCCTCCACGGTCTCAGCCCACTCCTCCCTCCCTGGTCTCCGCCCACCCCTCCCTCCCTGGTCTCCGCCCACCCCTCCCTCCCTGGTCTCCGCCCACCCCTCCCTCCCTGGTCTCCGCCCACCCCTCCCTCCCTGGTCTCCGCCCACCCCTCCCTCCCTGGTCTCCGCCCACCCCTCCCTCCCTGGTCTCCGCCCACCCCTCCCTCCCTCCCTGGTCTCCGCCCACCCCTCCCTCCCTCCCTGGTCTCCGCCCACCCCTCCCTCCCTCCCTGGTCTCCGCCCACCCCTCCCTCCCTCCCTGGTCTCCGCCCACCCCTCCCTCCCTCCCTGGTCTCCGCCCACCCCTCCCTCCCTCCCTGGTCTCCGCCCACCCCTCCCTCCCTCCCTGGTCTCCGCCCACCCCTCCCTCCCTCCCTGGTCTCCGCCCACCCCTCCCTCCCTCCCTGGTCTCCGCCCACCCCTCCCTCCCTCCCTGGTCTCCGCCCACCCCTCCCTCCCTCCCTGGTCTCCGCCCACCCCTCCCTCCCTCCCTGGTCTCCGCCCACCCCTCCCTCCCTCCCTCCACGGTCTCCGCCCACCCCTCCCTCCCTCCCTCCACGGTCTCCGCCCACCCCTCCCTCCCTCCCTCCACGGTCTCCGCCCACCCCTCCCTTCCTCCCTCCACGGTCTCCGCCCACCCCTCCCTCCCTCCCTCCACGGTCTCCGCCCACCCCTCCCTCCCTCCACGGTCTCCGCCCACCCCTCCCTCCCTCCCTCCACGGTCTCCGCCCACCCCTCCCTCCCTCCCTCCACGGTCTCCGCCCACCCCTCCCTCCCTCCCTCCACGGTCTCCGCCCACCCCTCCCTCCCTCCCTCCACGGTCTCCGCCCACCCCTCCCTCCCTCCCTCCACGGTCTCCGCCCACCCCTCCCTCCCTCCCTCCACGGTCTCCGCCCACCCCTCCCTCCCTCCCTCCACGGTCTCCGCCCACCCCTCCCTCCCTCCCTCTCTCCACGGTCTCCGCCCACCCCTCCCTCCCTCCCTCCACGGTCTCCGCCCACCCCTCCCTCCCTCCCTCCACGGTCTCCGCCCACCCCTCCCTCGCTCCCTCCACGGTCTCCGCCCACCCCTCCCTCTCCCTCCACGGTCTCCGCCCACCCCTCCCTCTCCCTCCACGGTCTCCGCCCACCCCTCCCTCCCTCCCTCCACCCCTCGCCTCCCTCCACGGTCTCCGCCGACCCCTCGCTCCCTCCCTCCGCGGTCTCCGCCGACTCCTCCCTACCTCCCTCCACGATCTCCGTCGACCGCTCCCTCCCTCCGCGGTCTCTGCCGACTTCTCCCTCCCTCCCTCCGCGGTCTCCGCCGATCCCTCGCTCCCTCCCTCCACGGTCTCCGCCGACTCCTCCCTCCCTCCCTCCACGATCTCCGTCGACCGCTCCCTCCCTCCGCGGTCTCTGCCGACTTCTCCCTCCCTCCCTCCGCGGTCTCCGCCGATCCCTCGCTCCCTCCCTCCGCGGTCTCCGTCGACCCCTCCCGCCGCGGTCTGCGCCAAACCTTCCTCCACGCGGTCTCCGCCGACCCCTCCCTCCACGCGGTCTCCGCCGACCCCTCCCTCCCTCCGCGGTCTCCGCCAAACCTCCCTCCCTCTCCACGGTCTCCGCCGACCCCTCCCTCTCTCCGCCGATCCCTCGCTCCCTCCCTCCGCGGTCTCCGCCGCCTCCTCCCTCTCTCCACGCGTTCTCCGCCGACCGCTCCCTCCACGCGGTCTCCGCTGACCCCTCCGTCCACGCGGTCTCCGCCGACCCCTCCGTCCACGCGGTCTCCGCCGACCCCTCCGTCCACGCGGTCTCCGCCGACCCCTCCCTCCACGCGGTCTCCGCCGACCCCTCCCTCCACGCGGTCGCCGCCGACCCCTCCCTCCACGCGGTCTCCGCCGACCCCTCCCTCCACGCGGTCTCCGCCGACCCCTTCCTCCACGCGTCTCCGCCGACCCCTCCCTCCACGCGGTCTCCGCCGACCCCTTCCTCCACGCGTCTCCGCCGACCCCTCCCTCCACGCGGTCTCCGCCGACCCCTCCCTCCACGCGGTCTCCGCCGACCGCTCCCTCCACGCGGTCTCCGCCGACTCCTCTCTCCACGCGGTCTCCGCCGACCCCTCCCTCCACGCGGTCTCCGCCGACCCCTTCCTCCACGCGTCTCCGCCGACCCCTCCCTCCACGCGGTCTCCGCCGACCCCTTCCTCCACGCGTCTCCGCCGACCCCTCCCTCCACGCGGTCTCCGCCGACCCCTCCCTCCACGCGGTCTCCGCCGACCGCTCCCTCCACGCGGTCTCCGCCGACCGCTCCCTCCACGCGGTCTCCGCCGACCCCTCCCTCCACGCGGTCTCCGCCGACCCCTCCCTCCACGCGGTCTCCGCCGACCCCTCCCTCCACGCGGTCTCCGCCGACCCCTCCCTCCACGCGGTCTCCGCCGACCCCTCCCTCCACGCGGTCGCCGCCGACCCCTCCCTCCACGCGGTCTCCGCCGACCCCTCCCTCCACGCGGTCTCCGCCGACCCCTCCCTCCACGCGGTCTCCGCCGACCCCTCCCTCCACGCCGTCGCCGCCGACCCCTCCCTCCACGCCGTCTCCGCCGACCCCTCCCTCCACGCCGTCTCCGCCGACCCCTCCCTCCACGCTGTCTCCGCCGACCCCTCCCTCGGCTGCCTCCGCCGCCCCTGCCGCCCCTTCCCTCGGCTGCCTCAGTCTCTCGTCCTCCCGCTCCCTCAGTGGTGTCCGCACCTTCACCTCTGGCGTCTCCTTCCTCAGTGGACCCAGGCGCCTCCTCTCTTGACTGTCCGGAACACGCCCCGCCTCCATCCCGCCTCCATCCCGCCTCCTTTCCCTCGGCTGTTCGGGGCGTGTGCTCCCTCCTCCCTTGGTGGCCCGTGCATTCCCCCTCCCTCCCTCCCTCCCTCGGCGGCCCGGGACATGCTTCCCCTCCCTCCCTTGTCGGTCAGATGCTTTCCCCTCTTCCCCTCCCGCAGCGGTCCGGGCGCTCTGTTATGTCGGCATGGCCAGACATATTAACCGCCATCTCAACTGCCTGCCCCCATCCGCTGTTGCAACCTCTCGTCCCTTTGAAACAGCGGGGCAAGTTTCTTCCACTGCTGGGTCCTTGGTCCATCCGCAGTCACAGCTACCTGCTGCTTCAATGGATCTCAACTATCCACTCTCTTTTGCAGTGCCCATGCCTCCAGTGGCCCCAGGCACGCCCTATCCCTCGGGGTCCCACTGTGGTGCCTGGTTCCCTGCCCTGGTGGCGGAGGCGAGGCCGGACACAGAATTGTGACCGTCTCCTTCCCAGCAGAGGCGCGACCAGCCCACCTTCTTTCCCTTTCACAGTACTCATTCCTTCACCTCTTCCCTCCACGGGGGTCAACCACCCTCCTCTCCTCCCCCTACCGCTGTCCCACCGCTCACCCTTCCCTGGTTTGCACCTCCCCCTCCCTTCGCAGAAGCAGGGCAGGTTTCCTCCGCAGAGGGGTCTTCGGGCCCTCTGCAGTCTTGGCATCCCGCTCCCTCGGTGGACCCAGGCTCCTCCTCCTTCGGTGGTTGCCGGAGTGGCCTACCAGGGAAACCTAATTGTCAACTACCCCAGCCGTGACCTGCCCTACGTCCTTACCCTACCGGCCCACCTTCTTTAAGAATACTCTGTCAAAACAGTCATTTCACCCCCTGCTCCCAACACACTCTACTGTGCCCACAACCCCTCTCCCTCCCTCCATTGCAAGAAATTGTTTTTCACTGGTTTGACCTGGAACAAGCACTGCCTCAATCAAATTTTCACTGACATGTCTATTCGATACATTATACCTATGTATTTCTTTTCACTATACTCGCTGATGTTGTCCTGGTATTGCAACTTATCATGAGCTAAGTTGACCTTTCATTTGCAGAATAGTGATTGCAGTGCATGGTCCAGGTCATGGGGACCGTGGAGGAAGGGGAAGGGGCGGGGGGGGGGGGGGGCGTTGCTGAAAGAAATGTTTGTTTGGGTCTGTTACTTCTGCGGAGCCTTCAAAATGGCGGCAGCCACAAAACTATGACTATGGTGGCAGTGTTTTGGGAATTTTTTTTTTTTTTTTTGAAAAATGCTATAGAGTTGACTATTTTGGAGTTTTACCACATTGTGCACATGCACTTTATTCGGTCCTGCATCGGTCACCTTAGGACAACTTCATTTTATGTGGGACTCCCCAAAACCAATGTGGAATGTTGTGGATTGACATTTATCCAAATATACGGAAACGGTTAACTGGTTGCCTGTCCCTTTTCTCTATCACACAAATTAATGCTGCAATAAGTTTGATGTCTGCGGTTCTGACAAGTCAGATATGCCATATGCAAAACCTGCCTTAAAAAGCAAAATTTAGTTGCAGACGAACACCAAGCAAACCAGGAAGGCCACAATAGGCAAGGTGAATCTGGGCCCAGTGAAAGCTATGAAAGGACCCGTTCTTGCTCATAGCTCAAAATGCCAGGACAACAAACAGTTCAGTGCATAGAATGCAGAAAGCCATGGGCTGCTGCGCCGCAAATGTCGCCTCACCGAGTGACAAATGACCAGTCCAACAATATTATTGCGGCGGTCGATTGATTACACCAGATTTGACTGATGTGGTCTTTCCATGTATCTGAGCTAGTGCTAGGATACTACTCCAGTGGTTATGGCAGAGATATTGACCAATAGCTTAGGAGGAAATGTAAAACTGTCCTCGCAGTTGGTGAAGCCTGCAAGGCAGCTGGGCGTGAGGTTCTGTGCATGCAGCCATATTGAAAGAGCAACTGAACCATTTCTACATTGAAGGGAGCAGTGTGCTGGAAATTGGAAATTGATCATTCTACAGTTCCTTTCCTGGCGTTAACAGCAGTTTTTTTTTCTTTTTTCTTTCTTTCTTTCTTTTTTTCGTGATTGCGGAAAACGGAAGACGAGCACAGCCAATATTCCACGTACGTCAGTCAGCTGTTTTGTATGGGGATTGCTGTCATTAAATAATGATTAAAATTCCGTCAACCAATCTCTGGAGAGCCCAGTCAGAGGAATTTGATTTGAACATCAAGAATAAAAAGTACAAATTTCCTCACGTCTACATCTAAAATTCTCTCCTGCGCTCCTGGGCGATATCGGGGAATGATACAATGTAAATATAATTATAACGGCAGGTGGAAAAACAAAATGTGGAAACCAGATCCATGGGATGTAGCACTTACCAAGTTGATCTGGATTACGATGTCCATGTTCACAAAGCTCACCCACAAAAGTATTTCCAAAGTTGCATGTGTGCACATGTAATGACCGACATTTGTTTTTTTTCGCCAAATACAGGCAAATCCTTGAGGAGAACTTGCCTCAGAGTGCAAAAGGCCTTGGACTGCGGCGAAGATTTACATTCCAACAGGACAATGACCCCAAACACAGCCAAAGCAACACTGGAATTAGTCAGGCAGATAGGTGTAACAATTGTGGGTTTATACGTACAAGCATGAAATTTGGCACAGTCATAGATAATAGTCCAATGAATAATTCCAGATATGGACCCACCGCGAAAACGTCCAATGGTAGCCGTGGCGGCCATTTTACAAAATGGCCGCTTTTAGTCTAGTGGCTAGATAGGGGTCTCGTGTACCCCCCCCCCCCAAATATACTTCTCATTGGTGTCTATAAAAACCACCTTTAGAGGCAATTTTTCCCCGCAAGCGGGGGTTGGCCTTTTTCGGGAACCGTGGTTGTTGTTTTTCGGTCCCCTTTTTGAAGCCTATTTTTGAAGGTGTCTATAGATAGGAAAAAATGTGTAGAAAAATCTCAAGCCAGGGACAAACGTGGGAAAGGCATTCGAAGGGGAGTTGACGGATCCACTGTTCTTCCAGGAAATTGGCAGCAGTTCCTGAGAATTGATGCAAACAAAACAGAACTGTTTGCCTTCTTGACAAAACACATCACACATCTTGTATCAGATAAGCAGATAGTCACCACGGATGGTTCAGATGTGACGTGCATTCCCGCACGCGACACCAGTCATCTTGCCCCATGTGACCATGAGGAGGCTGATACACGAATGATGATACATCTCGCGGATGCAGTCCGTGATGGATTTCAGAAAATTCTTCTGCGTACGGTGGATACAGATATAGTGGTATTGGCTGTGGCAGCAACAACCAAACTCAAAATCCAGGAGCTTTGGGTGGCCTTTGGGACAGGCCAGCACTTCAGGTATATTCCAGCACATGAAATTGCAGCATTCCTCGGACCAGATAAGTCACAGGCCCTCCCGATGTTCCATGCATACACAGGGTGTGACACAGTCTCGTCATTTAATACACGGGGCAAGAATACAGCATGGGATACCTGGAAAGTATTTGACGAATTGACGCCAGCGTTAGTTCATCTCTCCACGGGGACAGCAGACATCTCTGATGACGTTGTGGCAGTGCTCGAGCGGTTCACCATTTTTCTCTACGATCGCACCAGCAATCTCGTCAACATAGACGAAGCTCGACAGGCACTCTTCACGAAGAAAGGACGAGCCATGCAAGCTATTCCCCCTACCCGAGGAGCCCTGGTACAACAAATCAAGAGGGCTGTGTACACGGGTGGCCACTGCTGGGGAAACATGCTCAAGGTTGTTATGGATCTGCCCTCACCTGGGGATTGGGGATGGATCGATCCCCACAACTGGAAACCCCTGTGGTCCATGCTTCCTGAAGCCAGCATTTCATCAAGGGAGCTGATTTGTTGTAAATGCAAAAAGGGTTGCAAGGGATGATGCAAGTGCAAACAAGCTAGTTTGAAATGTACCGCTTTGTGCCAGTGTGGTGGAGAAAATTGTGACGTATAAACAAGATCAAACTGGAACTATCTAGTAATATAAGTTACCGTTACAGTGCTTGGTGGGTTAATTGACATTGCTGGCAACACAAATGCAAATTGTGGTCATTTGGAGAATACAATTATGGCATATATGTGTATCTAAAGTCATTTCATTAGAACATAAAGAAGCATTTGTGTCCGGTAAAAAATAATTGCGGTCAAAACGGCCATTTTGTAAAATGGCCGCCATGGCTACCATAGGACGTTTTCGCGGTGGGTCCATATCTGGAATTATTCATTAGATTATTATCTATGACTGTGCCAAATTTCATGCTTGTACGTCTAAACCCACAATTCTTATGATGGATACACCTATCTGCCTGACTAAATGGGTTCAGAACAAGAATGTGAAAGTCTTTGAGTGGCCCAGCCAAAGCCCAGACTTGAATCCTATTGAGAATCTGTGGAAATACTTGAAAATTGCTGTTCACCGACGCTCCGCATTCAACTTTACAGAGCTTGAGCAAATCTGCGATGAAGAATGGGAGAAACTTCCCAAATCCAGATGTGCAAAGCTGATGCAGACATAACCAAAAGACGCGAAGCTGTAATCACTGCCACAGGCGCTTCCATGATTTATTGACTCGGGGTTGAATACTTTTGCAAATTAGATATTTATGTATTTCATTTTGAATTATTTTGTAAAATAAATTTTAAAAATAAATCTCCATTATGGTAAGTTCCATTATTAAATTACCAAACTAATATGAGATCGGCCTGTTGGAAACACAACAACAACAACAACAACAACAGGCATTTAAGGCCATTTTCCCTGCAAGAGCGGGGGTTAGCCTTGCGGTCCCCATGACAATGTTCTCCATTTTGCCCTATTTTCTGCATCTCCCCTTGTTAACCCCCCTGCCCGCATTTCTTCTTCGACCATCTTCAGCCAAGTCTTTCTCGGTCTTCGCCGTCCTCTACTTCCTTCGACAGGGTGACCCCAAAAAACCTCCCACATTTCGAAAGGCTGCAGCACTGGCAGTAGTGAGGCGGGAGGGGTGGGGCTAGGGTCTGTTGATAGCCCAACCCCAACCGTCCTCAGTCGCCAACATGGCGTGGTCGGGAGCACACCGTGCATTCGCTGTCGAAGCGTTCTTCACAAACAACCGTTCCGTGATCGCCGTGCAGAGGGCCTTTCGAAGACGTTTCAGTATTCCACGGAACCAAAACGTTCCAGAACGGAAAACCATCTTGCAGTGGGTTGAGAATTTCAGGGCAACAGGCTCGGCTTTAAAAAGAAAATCACCTGGTCGACCTAGGAGTGCTCGTACGCCTGAGGATATTGAAGCATTGAGGCGATCTGTTGTGCAGTCTCTGAGACGTTCTGCGCGGAAGCATGCTTTTGCTGAAGGGATATCCCGGGAAACTGCAAGGAGAATCTTACACAAAGACCTCCACTTCCATTCATACAAAATGACAGTTGTGCAAGAACTCAATGCGAGACTGGATAAGCCGCAGGGAGTTATGCGAGAACATTCTGCAATGTGTTCCGGAAGATGCTGTTCTCTTGTGCAGTGACGAAGCTCATTTTCATTTGAGTGGCTCTGTAAACAAACAAAATTTTCGCTATTGGTCTGAAGACAACCCTCGCATCCTACACGAAAGACCGTTGCACTCCGATCGAGTGACTGTGTGGTGTGCTGTTGCCGATGTTGGCATCGTGGGTCCTTATTTCTTTGAAGAGGGTGGTTTAACTGTTACCGTAACTTCTGACCGTTACATTGATATGCTCGAAAACTTTCTAAGGCCACAACTCGAACACCTTGAGCTTGAAGAACTTGATGTGTGGTTTCAGCAAGATGGAGCTACGGCACACACAGCTCGAAGATCATTGCAAGTGCTGAGGGAAATGTTTCCGGATCCGGTGATCTCGTTGCGTGGCGATGATGGGTGGCCGGCCCGTTCCCCTGACCTCGCCCCTTGTGATTTTTTTTCTGTGGGGCTACCTTAAATCACGAGTGTATACTCATCGACCCCAAACTCTTGAAGCCCTTAAGGTTGCTATTCAGCAGGAGATAGCCGCTGTTCCACCCGACATGACCCGTCGAGCCATGGCAGCCTTCAGAAATCACCTCCAAGCGTGTATAGACAATGACGGCCACCATTTGGAGGATGTCATCTTTAAAACATGATGAATAAAAACGATTGAATGAAGTTTCATGTGTGCAAATAATATATTGATTATCTTTAACAATTTTTTTTCATTTACCTTGAAAATGTGGGAGGTTTTTTTTGGGTCACCCTGTGTACATTCATTTCCATTACTCTTCTCAACCAGTCACTTTCATCCTTCCCCAACACATGACCAAACCATCTCAACCTGTTTCTCTTCGCAGCATCCATCACAGGCTCTATTCCCATCATCTTTCCAATTCATTATTTGTCTTCCTCTCTCTCAACGATACTCCACACATCCACCGAACCATTAGCATTTCCACCCTTTCCAGCCTTCGTTGCTGCTCTACATTCATTACCCATGTCTCACTCCCAGAAATCATAACACTTCTCACACATGCAGCAATTGCAGCATACACCTTTCCCTTCAGCTTCAACGACATTCCCCTCCTCGTCAGCACGCCACTCAGTTCCTGAAACTTCTTCCATGCACATCTCACTCGAGCAACCGTTGCCGAGTCTGATCCACCTTCTCCATTCAGCATGTCTCCTAGGTAACAAAATGTTTTCACACCTTCCAGCTTCATGCCGTCTCCAAGATCCAACTCAACATTTCCTCCATCTGCAACTCCCTCTGTGCACACCTTACACTTGAATGTAGCTGCCATACTGGTTAATGACCCTCTCAAACCACTACATTTTTGATGAACCCACTCAGCGCATATTGCACATTGAATGGAATTCACTTCGACACCCTTCCTGCACAGAGCACACGGCCACTTCCCAGGTCTTTCCACCTCACCACATGCTTTATCACTTGCCATCACCTTCCTTTTTCCGATATTCACCTTCAGACCTTTTGTCTCCATACATTCCTTCCACTTGTTCATCTTCTCCTTCAGTCCATCCATACTTTCTGCAATCAACACCAGATCATCTGCACACAGCAACTCCCATGGTAAACCCTCCTTTACGTTCTGAGCCAGCACCTCCATCACAGCTACAAGTAGTAGTGGACTTAGTACCGACCCCTGATGCACTCCCACCTTCTCCTCAAACCCACCACTGTTCCCGTCCTTCCTCCTTACAGCTGTGCGCGCCCTTTTGTACATTGCCATCACTACTCTGATCAACCATTCCTCCACTCCTAACTTCCTCAATGCCCATGTCACGACTTCACGTGGAACCCTATCGAATGCTTTCTCCAGATCAACAAACCCAAGAAACAACTTCTTCCTCTTCTCCATATACTTCTGCAACTGCCTCACAATAAAAAGTGCGTGTCGTTCCTCTTCCTGGCATAAATCCAAACTGAATTTCGTCAATCTTCACTTTCTTCCTTATCCTCCTCTCCAACACACTTTCCAATACCTTCATTCCATGCTCCAATAACTTTATCGCTCGATACGAGCCACAATCCAGAGGGTCACCTTCCCCCTTGTATAGAGGGACGAGGGTACTCTGTTCCCAATCCACTGGAATGTGGCCTTCTTTCACCACCAGATTGCAGATCTCTGTCATTCTCTTCACACCCCAATTTCCCGCTGCCTTCAACATATCTCCCACAACTCCCGTCGGCCCTCCCGCTTTTCTACTCTTCATTGTTTTTATCGCTTCCTCAACTTCCTCTCGGTTATCTTCTCTGCCAGTCCTAAAACTGGGTTACTCTCTCTGAGTCTATGTTGCCATCCCATTCATTCTCTGCATTCAACAGTATTTCCATATATCTCTTCAATCTTCCTTTAATTCTATCTGGGTCCACAACGATTTGTCCCACTTCATCCTTCAAGCAACTCACCCCCATCACATCACATCTCTCTTTCGCTATCTGCTTTACAATCCTTAATACCGCTCTCTGACCCTCTTCCGAATCCAAGCGTTCTCCGAACATTTTCCGACATGCCTCCTGTGCCTTTGCTACCCCTTTCTTTGCAGCCTTCTTGGCTGCCTTATAACTTTCATGCTCTGCCTTTTCTGCCCCCATATCCTTCGCCTTCTGCCACTCCTTGAACTTCTTCCTCTTCTCGTCAATCTTCTTTCCAACTTCATCATCCCACCACCATGTTTCCGTTTGCCTCGGTGGTCCTTTTGTCCATCCACATACCTCACCAACGGCTCCCAACAGACTATCTTTCATTGACATCCAACTACTTTCAAGCTCAACCACATCATCCTCTACCATAATCAGCCTCTCTTTTAATGCCTCCTTCACTGTCACCTCTTTCAACCTCCACACCTTCATTCTCGGTTGGTACTTCACCCGCCGAGCTCTCCTCGCACCTTTCACCCTTATGTCGCAGACGACCAAGTGGTGCTGTGAAACAGCCTCCTCCCCCGGGATCACCTTTGTGTCCCGGAGGTGCCCCCTATCTCGCCTACGCACCAGCAGGTAGTCAACGGTTGTCGTCGACCCACCTGACGTGTATGTAACAAGCTTATTATCCTCTTTCTGGAACTGGGTATTACAAATCAACAAATCAGCTCCATCAGCAAACTCAAAATCCTTTCACCTTCTCCATTTCTCACACCACATCCGTAACCCACATGAACTCCCTCAAAACCGTCCATACTCCTTCCCACATGTCCATTTAGGTCTCCTCCTACCACAACAACTTCATCTTTCACGTTTTCCATCAGCTTCTCTATAGCACACCAGAACTTGTCCTTCTCTTCATCGCTCCGACCAACCTGCGGAGCATATCCCGAGATGTTCACCAAGAGCTTTCCAATCATTATTTTCACCATCATCAACCTATCACTCACTCTAGTCACACTCACCACACTGTCTACAAACTCCTCAGAAAACAGGACACCAACACCATTCACGCCCTCTGGGCACCCTTGCCACACAAACTTGTATTTCTGTCCCTGCCTACCCTTCACCATTCTCACACCACTCCCCTTCCATCTCGTCTCCTGCACACAACATATGTCCACTCTTCTTCTGACCAATACTTCCACCACTTCTGATCTCCCTGTCATTGTCTCTACATTCCATGTCCCAAACCTCAGAAACCGATCTCCACGTCGGGCATCAGACTTTTCGTCGTCATAAATGGAGTGATTTCCACCCTTGCTTCGATCGGGTTCCCCACCTTGAGTTTTGACGAGAGGGAGTGGGGTTCCCCACGGGGTACTTCGGGCTGTACCCTGCCCATATGTAGTCGTAATTGTCATGGTTCTCTTTTTGAGGCATTGTTTTTATGGCCGGATGCCCTTCCTGATGCCAACCCCTTTAGTCGCCTCTTACAACACGCAGGGATACGGTGTACCTATTCTAAACCGTGGTACACACATGTTGGAAAACAGTCAAGAAAAGGTTGGAGAAAGATTTGGAGATTTCATGTCAACTGCAATGATAGATTCCATCACCTTGCTTAAAATTGGAAGCAGTATTATAGGCCTGTAGTCAAGAGGATCTGTTTTTGCACCATTTTCATTTTGCTTGGAGTTTAGTCCGGTGAGCTTATGCGATTGAGCAGTGTCCGTAGGTAAGTCGGTCAGTAAGTGCGAGTCTGTAAACACTTCAGTCATTATCCCTTAAACCAAACGATTTTAATTCAACTTTGTCACGAGCTTCATGTCTGATGCCTAATGAAGGTGTGTTGACCACATCAGAATCTGTGCTTATCAACGGGTTGAAATTCGGCCTAAAACGAAAAATTCTGGCTGTAACCCATAGGGGGTGTTCTATTAGCTGCACAGCCATACCCTTAGCCAAAAATATGACCTGCAAACATTTATCGCTTTAATCGGGCTTCCACTCAACCAATCACGTGACCAGATTTTCTGCACATGGCCCAAACTTTGATATTTTATGACGTCATTGATCTTCATCCAGGTGAGCTTCATGACTCGTGCTCCGATTTTTGTGCATGGCAGTGATGTTTGCCAACTTCCACGCAGATTGATATGATATCTTCCACGCAGATGTTTGCTAACTTCCCGTCTTCTACCGACTCCTCTCTAGCCTTGCCCCCCCAGCTCTCTCTGGGCTCTGTCCCGCAAATATTCCTACAGGTCGCACAAGATCTGCCTGCAACCCTCTTTTGGTTAAACTGCCAAAATCAAGACTCTGCTCACCTTCACTCCTTCATTCCTCTTTTCTCCCGCCTCTGGAACAAACTCCCTCACTCTCTTCAATCCCACTCCACCCTCCAAGTCTTTAAAACAGCTGTTCACCACCATCTCTTATCTTCCCCCATCCAAAACCTTGATCTTTTCTACCCCCGCTAATTTCACCCTAATTCCACTTTTTGAAATACCAACTTCTGTCCTGGAAGTCTTTGGTGTCCTTGTGCTTTATACTTCTCCCTCCCCCCCGCCCCCCATGTCTCCTCCTCCCCCCGGGCCCTCTCCCTTCCACACATCTCCCTGCTCTCGGATGTTGTGTTTGTGTGCTTCCCCTTTTCTCCCCATCTTGTCTTCCGCTCCCTCTTTTTGTGTATTTTGTTTGTCTGGTCGATTTGTTTGTGAAGTAAATGTTAACTCTTTCACGAGCCTCGATTCAGTATACAAAAAAAAAAAAAAATGGACATGGAGAGAATTAGAACGAGCAATAGATTGCATCCCCTCGTCCAGATTTTTATGTGGTGTTATAGTATGTATTTTATAGACTTGCTGACAACTAATTCTCCATACTTTATTGATGTACTCTCATTCTAATTCTACATACTTTTTAATGGTACTTTGTTGAAAAGAAAAAGATCGTGTACTACTGGCAACTTGGGCCAGGCTGGGCCTGTGCTTGTAGAATCGGAGTCTCGGTTTGCCAGAAATCTCTCCACTTTCTCAAGTGGGAAAGACAGTGTCCAGGAACAGTTGGATATGAGAGGGTAGGGTATGTTTAGGAAGTGAGGGTTTGGCTACAAGGTCGAGAAGAAAACACATAATTGAGACATTTAACCTTAGAAGGAGACTAAGCTGTTGTGCTATTCAGTTAGGGGAGAGGTGTAGGGGGAGCATATACACCAGAGACAGACTTTGCAGGAGACAGATTTGATGAGTGTTCATCCTTTTGGTTGGCCAAATGTTTTTTGGCTTTTCTGAGGACACACTTGTCCTGGGATTTGTGGAATGATCTGAGGAATCCTTCAGTCAGAATTGCCTTCCAGGAAGAGAAGAAGAAAAGTTGCCATTGATCTAGTGCCCCGTTGGCAGTAAGCAGGTACTCGTTTTGCCGACCTCGGAAGGATGACAGCCTGAATCAGCCTAGCTGGTGTTATTTCAACGTCACGACAGGGACTCAAACCCAAAGATCTTGGGCCAGCCACATTAACCGTCACACAAACAGGTTTGCAAAGTGGTATTTTCACAATAGTTAACAATAAAATAATTATTGTTCCTGGATGCAAATCCGTTCGTGCATAGGAAAATGGATTCCTGGATGCATAGGAAAATGTTTGGAGAACGCTTGGATTCGGAAGAGGGTCAGAGAGCGGTATTCAGGATTGCAAAGCAGATAGCGAAAGAGGTGTGATGTGATGGGGGTGAGTTGCTTGAAGGATGAAGTGGGACAAATCGTTGTGGACCCAGATGGAATTAAAGGAAGATGGAAAAGATATATGGAAATGCTGTTGAATACAGAGAATGAATGGGATGGCAACATAGAGAGTAACGTAGTTTTAGGACCGGCAGAGAAGATAACTGAGGAGGAAGTTGAGGAAGCGATAAAAGCAATGAAGAGTAGAAAAGCGGGAGGGCCGACGGGAGTTGTGGGAGATATGTTGAAGGCAGCAGGAAGTTGGGGTGTGAAGAGAATGACAGAGATCTGTAATCTGGTGGTGAAAGAAGGCCGCATTCCGGTGGATTGGGAACTGAGTACCCTCGTCCCTCTATACAAGGGGAAAGGTGACCCTCTGGAGTGTGGCTCGTACCGAGCGATAAAGTTATTGGAGCATGGAATGAAGGTATTGGAAAGGGTGTTGGAGAGGAGGATAAGGAAGAAGGTGAAGATCGACGAAATGCAGTTTGGATTTATGCCAGGAAGAGGAACAAGAGACGCGCTCTTTATTGTGTGGCAGTTCCAGGAGAAGTACATGGAGAAGAGGAAGAAGTAGTTTCTTGGGTTTGTTGATCTGGAGAAAGCATTCGATAGGGTTCCACGCGAAGTATTGACATGGGCGTTGAGGAAGTTAGAAGTGGAGGAATGGTTGATCAGAGTAGTGATGGCAATGTACAAAAGCGCGCACAGCTGTAAGGACGGGAACAGTGGTGAGGTTGAGGTGAAGGTGGGAGTGCATCAGGGGTCGGTAATAAGTCCACTACTATTTGTAGCTGTGATGGAGGTGCTGGCTCAGAACGTAAAGGAGGGTTTACCGTGGGAGTTGTTGTATGCAGATGATCGGGTGTTGATTGCGGAAAGTATGGATGGACTGAAGGAAAAGATGAACAAGTGGAAGGAATGTATGGAGACAAAAGGTCTGAAGGTGAATATAGGAAAGACGAAGGTGATGGCAAGTGGTAAAGAATGTGGTGAGGTGGAAAGAACTGGGAAGTGGCCATGTGCTGTGTGCAGGAAAGGTGTCGGAGTGAACTCCATTCAATGTACAATGTGCGCTGAGTGGGTTCATCAAAAATGTAGTTGTCTGAGAGGGTCATTAACCACTGTGGCAGCTACATTCAAATGTAAGGTGTGCACAGAGGGAGCTGCAGATGGAGGAAATGTTGAGTTGGATCTTGGAGACGGCGTGAAGCTGGAAGGTGTGAAAACATTTTGCTTCCTCGGAGGCATGCTGAATGGAGAAGGTGGATCAGACACGGCAACGGTTGCTGGAGTGAGATGTGCATGGAAGAAGTTTCGGGAACTGAGTGGTGTGCTGATGAGGAGGGGAGTGTCGTTGAAGCTGAAGGGAAAGGTGTATGCTGCATGTGTGAGAATTGTTATGATTTATGGGAGCGAGACATGGGTCATTAATGTAGAGCAGCAACGAAGGCTGGAAAGGGTGGAAATGCGAATGGTTCGGTCTATGTGCGGAGTATCGTTGAGAGAGAGGAAGACAAATGATGAATTGCGAAAGATGATGGGAATAGAGCCTGTGATTGATGCTGTGAAGAGGAACAGGTTGAGATGGTTTGGTCATGTGTTGAGGAAGGATTAAAGTGACTGGTTGAGAAGAGTGATGGAAATGAATGTAGAAGGAAGTAGAGGACGGGGAAGACAGAGAAAGACTTGGCAAAATATGGTGGAAGAAGAAATGCGGGCAAGGGGGTTAACAAGGAGAGATGCAGAAAATAGGGCAAGATGGAGAAGATTGTCATGCGGACCGCAAGGCTAACCCCCGCTAGCAGTGAAAATGGCCTTTAAAATGCATGTTGTTGTTGATGCAAATCCGACTCACGAAAATGAAGTGTCGAGTACCTACCAATTCCTGTTAATATGCGCGCGCATATGGAAAACCTTAATGTGGGTGAAGCTAGTACGGCACTTGCTGGAGTGCATAGATCTGACGAGCTGAACTGTTTACATTTTGTATCCCACTGATTGCAGCATCTGGATTCGGACCTGAACCAAAATTGAATAGATTTGCCCTTGTCACACACGCATCATGTCCACAAAGTTTCGTCCAAATCTGTCCACAACTTTGAGATATTGTTTTGGGCCCAATTACTCAATGGTGAACAACAACAACAACAACAACAACATGCATTTTAAAGGCCATTTTCCCTGCTAGAGCGGGGGTTAGCCTTGCGGTCCCCATGACAATCTTCTCCATTTTGCCCTATTTTCTGCATCTCTCCTTGTTAACCCCCTTGCCCGCATTTCTTCTTCCACCATCTTTAGCCAAGTCTTTCTCGGTCTTCCCCGTCTTCTACTTCCTTCTACATTCATTTCCATCACTCTTCTCAACCAGTCACTTTCATCCTTCCTCAACACATGACCAAACCATCTCAACCTGTTCCTCTTCACAGCATCAATCACAGGCTCTATTCCCATCATCTTTCGCAATTCATCATTTGTCTTCCTCTCTCTCAACGATACTCCGCACATCCGTCGAACCATTCGCATTTCCACCCTTTCCAACCTTCGTTGCTGCTCTACGTTCATTACCCATGTCTCGCTCCCATAAATCATAACACTTCTCACACATGCAGCATACACCTTTCCCTTCAGCTTCAACGACACTCCCCTCATCATCAGCACGCCACTCAATTCCCAAAACTTCTTCCATGCACATCTCACTCGAGCAACCGTTGCCGAGTCTGATCCACCTTCTCCATTCAGCATGTCTCCGAGGTAGCAAAATGTTTTCACACCTTCCAGCTTCACGCCGTCTCCAAGATCCAACTCAACATTTCCTCCATCTGTGCACACCTTACATTTGAATGTAGCTGCCACACTGGTTAATGACCCTCTCAGACCACTACATTTTTGATGAACCCACTCAGCGCACATTGTACACTGAATGGAGTTCACTCCGACACCCTTCCTACACACAGCACAGGGCCACTTCCCAGTTCTTTCCACCTCACCACATGCTTTACCACTTGCCATCACCTTCGTCTTTCCGATATTCACCTTCAGACCTTTTGTCTCCATACATTCCTTCCACGTGTTCATCTTTTCCTTCAGTCCATCCATACTTTCCGCAATCAACACCAGATCATCTGCATACAACAACTCCCACGGTAAACCCTCCTTTACGTTCTGAGCCAGCACCTCCATCACAGCTACAAATAGTAGTGGACTTAGTACCGACCCCTGATGCACTCCCACCTTCACCTCGAACTCACCACTGTTCCCGTCCTTCGTCCTTACAGCTGTGCGCGCTCTTTTGTACATTGCCATCACTACTCTGATCAACCATTCCGCCACTCCTAACTTCCTCAATGCCCATGTCAATACTTTGCGTGGAACCCGATCGAATGCTTTCTCCAGATCAATAAACCCAAGAAACAACTTCTTCCTCTTCTCCATGTACTTCTCCTGCAACTGCCTCACAATGAAAAGCGCGTCTGTCGTTCCTCTTCCTGGCATAAATCCAAACTGCATTTCGTCGCTCTTCACTTTCTTCCTTATCCTCCTCTCCAACACCCTTTCCAATACCTTCATTCCATGCTCCAATAACTTTATCGCTCGGTACGAGCCACACTCCAGAGGGTCACCTTTCCCCTTGTATAGAGGGACGAGGGTACTCGGTTCCCAATCCACTGGAATGCGGCCTTCTTTCACCACCAGGTTACAGATCTCTGTCATTCTCTTCACACCCCAACGTCCTGCTGCCTTCAACATATCTCCCACAACTCCCGTCGGCCCTCCCGCTTTTCTACCCTTCATTGCTTTTATCGCTTAGTCCCTGGTGTTGGGCTAGCGGCTAGGGTGCCGGCTTAGGATCCTAGGATCCTGGGTTCGAATCCCGGTCAATCGCTGAATTAACGCCAGGGGGGTTGACTCAGCCTGTCATCCTTCCGAGGTCGGCTAATTGAGTACCAGTTCACTGGTAATTCCCTGCTTGTCGTTAAAGGCGGCAAAAAGGGTTGGCGTCAGGAAGGGCATCCGGCCGTAAAACATTGCTTCAAAAAGGGGACCGAAAAACAACAACAACCACAGTTCCCGAAAAAGGCCAACCCCCGCTTGCGGGGAAAAAATGGCCTCTAAAGGTGGTTTTTTAAAATTTTATTGCTTTTATCGCTTCCTCAACTTCCTTCTCAGTTATCTTCTCTGCCGGTCCTAAAACTGGGTTACTCTATGTTGCCATCCCATTCATTCTCTGTATTCAACAGCATTTCCATATATCTTTTCCATCTTCCTTTAATTCCATCTGGGTCGACAACGATTTGTCCCACTTCATCCTTCAAGCAGCTCACCCCCATCACATCACACCTCTTTCGCTATCTGCTTTGCAATCCTGAATACTGCTTTCTGACCCTCTTCCGAATCCAAGCGTTCTCCGAACATTTTCCTACATGCCTCCTGCGCCTTTGCTACCTCTTTCTTTGCAGCCTTCCTGGCTGCCTAATAACTTTCATGCTCTGCTGTTTCTGCTCCCGTACCCTTCGCCTTCTGCCACTCCTTGAACTTCTTCCTCTTCTCGTCAATCCTCTTTCCAACTTCATCATCCCACCACCATGTTTCCGAGTGCCTCGGTGGTCCTTTTGTCCATCCACATACCTCACCAACGGCTCCCAACAGACTAGCTTTCATTGACATCCAACCACTTTCAAGCTCAACCACATCATCCTCGACCCTACTCAGCCTCTCTTTTAATGCCTCCCTTACTGTCACCTCTTTCAACCTCCACACCTTCATTCTCGGTTGGTACTTCACCCGCCGAGCTCTCCTCGCACCTTTCACCCTTACGTCGCAGACAACCAAGTGGTGCTGTGAAACAGCCTCCTCCCCCGGGATCACCTTTGTGTCTCGGAGGTGCCCCCTATCTTGCCTACGCACCATCAGGTAGTCAACGGTTGTCGTCGACCCACCTGACGTGTATGTAACAAGGTTATTATCCTCTTTCTGGAACTGAGTATTACAAATCAACAAATCAGCTCCATCAGCAAACTCCAAAATCCTTTCACCTTCTCCATTTCTCACACCATATCCGTAACCCCCATGAACTCCCTCAAAATCATCCATACTCTTTCCCACATGTCCATTTAGGTCTCCTCCTACCACAACAACTTCCTCATCTTTCACGTTTTCCATCAGCTTCTCTATTGCACACCAGAACTTTTCCTTCTCTTCATTGCTCCGACCAACCTGCGGAGCATATCCCGAGATGACGTTCACCAAGAGCTTTCCAATCATCATTTTCACCATCATCAACCTATCACTCACTCTAGTCACACTCACCACACTGTCTACAAACTCCTCAGAAAACAGGACACCAACACCATTCACGCCCTCCAGGCACCCTTGCCACACAAACTTGTATTTCTGTCCCTGCCTACCCTTCACCATTCTCACACCACTTCCCTTCCATCTCGTCTCTTGCACACAACATATGTCCACTCTTCTTCTGACCAATACTTCCACCACTTCTCCTGATCTCCGTCATTGTCCCTACATTCCATGTCCCAAACCTCAGAAACCGATCTCCTCAGATCTCAGAAACCTTCACCAATTACTCAATGGTGAAGAATGACATAAACCATTCTCAGATACAGATCTTCCCCAAAATCGAATAGATTTGCTCTTGTCACACACCCAACCTGTCCACCAAATGTCATCCAAATCCATCCACAACTTTTTGAGATATCCTGTTCACAGATGAACAAACATACAGGAATGAAAACTTTACCTCTGTCCTCCTTTGGGGGTGGAGATAATGCGCCCACCAGGTTTTTTTGTTGTTGTTTTTTTCTTCTTCTTCTTTAGTATTATTTGCAGTAAACGTTGATGTCATTAGGTCTGGGGCCTTTGAGGGTATTTTTTTTAAATATATACAATGATTTAAAGCGAAACATTTGCTGCTACTCAAATCTATAAAAGCTGCTTTTTGAAATGACATTCATTTAAACAGTGAGAATCAAATTCTGAATCTAAGCTATTTTGCCACGCCTTTGCTGTTCCAGGTCAGTTGTTTCAATGAGCGCCAAAACCCGGGCAATTGGATCTGCAGCTAAAACTCAGGTGAGCAATCTGAGTGTAAAGCTTGTGAACATCGTGCATTGGGCAATTGTGCATAGTCAGGCCCAACAATGAAATTTAGTCTGCACACACACAAAAGGATATTATCTTTGAGTATTGTTCATCCTTGATGGATAGCTTTTTGTCTTCCAGTCCTTGGTTTGTCAATTGCAGTTGATGTTTCTGTACTATGTACTTGTTGATTGTGCTTCAGATACCACACCTTGGAAAAAGAGTGATGTGAGCTATTTCACTCAGTTTTTCCTCCTTTATGCAGAAAAAACTATTCGATGTCTATCTTCGACTGAAATTCTAGCCATTTTGTGCTAACAGTTCATCTTGGTAGATCTGTATTCTGCAATATGAAAAGTGTATTTTTATCGTTATTGTTGCATAGAGACGAACATCTGATGACGAGTCCTCCATTACATTTGATTCGTAAATGTGAGCTCCCATCGTAACTCGGGAAATGGGCACTTCTCCCCACTCAAACTGGTTCCGATGGGCACTTCTCCCCACTCAAACTGGTTCCAGTCCCAGTACCCATTCTCCCCTTTTTGGTTCCAGGGGATCCAACTGCACCAGACCTGGAGCATAAGGGCTATTATGTCTTTGGTGTACTTAGCCAGTCACCCACCCACGTAGCCACCCATTTAGCCACCCGCACCCGTTTACTTGTGCCCACATTGCTTGGTGGAGTCACTAACTGTTGCTTTAACAGATGCCTCAATCCCTCCTTCACATTATTGTCCCCCGTCGCACCGCGGAGCGAAAGGGGGACTATGGTTTTCCCGTCCGTCCGTCCGTGCGTCCGTGCGTGCATGCGTAAGCGAAGGACAGCATTCGAATTTGGTGTGTGGGGGCAACCCACGTCAAAATCCAAGATGGCCGCCGCCATGTCTGTCTGACGCCATGTATGTCTGAACCTTGTGAGAGGAATATCTTGAAAAATAAGCGAAGTACCAACTTCTAATCTGGTGTGTGGGTGTATCTACGCATGAGGAAGAACGCTATTGAAAATTGGGTCGCCACGTCAAAATCCAAGATGGCCACTGCCATGTATGTCTGAACCTTGTGAGCAGAATATCTTGAAAAATAAGCAAAGTACCAACTTCTAATCTGGTGTGTGGGTGTATCTAGGCATAAGGAAGAATCCTATTGAAAATTGGGTCGCCACGTCTATTCTATTTTATTCTATTTTATTCTTATTCTATTTTATTCGTTTATTCTATTTTAGGACTATGAATTCGCCAAAGCCCTTAAGGACTCGTGTGACAGGACTTGTGCAACAGGACTGGCTGCAGTGGAGTTATGAGAAGGGAGAGCCGCTCATGAAGTTGGCAGATGAGAAGGGAGAGGCACTCGGCGAGTTCAGCTGAGATGAGAAGGGAGTCACGCATCGTGAGCGAATGGTATTGAGAGAACGCATTGAGAGACTGAAGAGCGCATTGTTCGCGGTTATTGGAACTGTTCGCTTATTACGTATGCAGCTGAGCCGCGAGTGTAACCGCCAAAGCCAGCCTACCGTTACCCTGTGATAATCCCGCACGCGGCAAACGACACGCGGAGAGCTGCTGCCGCCTGTTTCATCTGCTTCGCGGTGCGAGTTGGGGACCGGAGAACGAGCTGCCTGGACGCCATTCCTGGACCATCGACCTGTTCATCTGCAACCCCGTGTGAGTGTGTCCGAGTGTGATGGGCCCGTTTGTCCAGGGATAAGTTAAGACTGTTTAAGACTGCACTGTGTTCTTCTTCTTTATTGTACAAAGTGTAAATAAATTCTGTGATTCCTTTTCTTCCCAAATTCGACCGTTTCAGTCATTTCCTTCATTGGGTAAGCGTGGCACGATCACGAACCGTTTGGATCGGGTTTCGTCCTTGATAACGGCTCGGGTCACTACCGCTCGGCGTTTCCACTAACCCGTGATTCGGGCGGGGCTTATTTCCTCGTTTCCGGCCAGCGTTGGTACTTAGCTCACACCTGCATGGCCGCCATTTTGGATTTTCAAAATGGCCGCCATAAAATACATATTTTGCGCTATCTTGGCTTCTATTCAACCTAGAAACTTAATTAAATATGCTAATCCTATGTTTTCTGAGTCAAGGAATCTAATAAAGACCTCAAAATAGTGCTCAGGATTATAGAAAAGCAACAAACAAAGGTAATTGAAAACCATTGTCTCTATATTTGTGATATAACTGTATTACATAATACATGATATTGCAAGTCCTTTGAAGTTATAGGTATGGGTTTATAAAGCAAGAAAGTAGCCTTGTTAGGATCAGATTGAACTATAAGTCCTATACACAGGATCTACTAGGTCTATACCGTTCAGGAATATGCTTTTACAGATCTTCATCACTGTCCTGAGTGTCATTTTCGCAAAGGTGTCTACGCAAATGCCAACAATAATTTTTGGATTCCTCATGCTCTGAATATTCCAAAAATGTAGTTTTGCTAATCTCCAAAAAATTTTAACGAAAAAACATAGTGAACCTGACTATATGGAGTTCTTTACAATGAGCCACGGTTCAATTTTTCCATGGAGCGGTTTCGGAGATATGGATGTGCAATTTTTTTTTTCCCGAGATGGCACCTGTGCCACGTGACCTATGACATCATAATTATTTTCAAAATTATACAGGAGGAGCCGCTCATGTTCTGAAACATTTGTCCATCGTGTCATGTGTCCATGTGTACATCTAAGTTTCAGAGGAATTTTTTTTTTCCATACTGATCAGATTAAGTGTTGAATTATGATGTCATAATGAAGGCACCGGTGACATCATTATCAACACATCTTATTCCCCATGGGGAGTACTTGATAATGAGCCATATTTCAATTTTTTTCCATTGAGTAGTTTGAGAGATGGAGGTGTAACGTTTTTCCAAGATGGCGTCCGTACCATGTGAGCTATGACGTCATAATTATGAATAATAAAAAAAAGAATACAGGTGGTACTCCGATGGTAACATTTCGAGTCAATCAGACCAAAGGTTGCTGAGAAAATGAATTTTTAAAATGCAGACACGTACACCGCACGTACGCATGCAACCGAAGGCCTAACCCTGCTTTTCGCTTCGTGAGCGCAGGGTAAAACTTCATGCCGTTTTCAGAGACTGAAGGAAATGTGATATAAACAGCCGTCCGGTTTAGCAAGATAAGCATTGTATCCTTGCTATAATTCACGGACCAGTGCTTGTTTGTCACGCTACTCTTACAGTTCTGGCCCAATTATATGCAGACTTGTATGATCCCAATTGGTGTATCGGGCTATAGGGGTGTTTCACTGCTGGTAATTGTTGTATAGGGGGTAGGAGAAGAGGGGGTGTGGAGGGGAGAAGAAGGAAATTCTCTATGTAATTGTGTATCAGGTGGGAGTGGGTATGACGAGTACCACCCTTTAAAGTACAGTATTGCTGTCCCCATGTTTTCCAGTGCAGCGAGGTATTTTGAATAAGGATAATGACATAACCCTCCTGGTCGCTCCCTTAGGGATTGGGTCCTTCTCGTGATGATAAGCACACATCTGATATCCCGCTTTTTTATTTTTATTTTTTATTATTATTATAAATATTTTGAATGCGTTATTGTCCCCCCGTCGCACCGAGGAGCAAAAGGGGGACTATGGTTTTCCCCTCCGTCTGTGTGTCCGTCCGTACGTGCGTGCGTAAGCGAAGGACCGCATTCGAATTTGGTGTGTGGGTGTATATAGGCACAAGGAAGAACGCTCTTGAAAATTGGGTTTCCACGTTAAAATAAAAAGATGGCCGCCACCATATAAATGTCTGAACCTTGTGAGCGAAATATCTTGAAAAATAAGCGAAGTACCAACTTCTAATCTGATGTGTGGGTGTATCTAGGCACAAGGAAGAACGCTGTTTCAAATTGGGTCGCCACGTCAAAATCCAAGATGGCCGCCGCCATGTATGTCTGAACCTTGTGAGCGAAATATATCATACCATGTTTTCTGCGTCTTCCACTTTGTCAACTCACATCACTTCCCCGACGGGGGACCTAGGCGTAACGCTTGTGTTTTGTCCCTCGTCGCACCGCGGAGCGAAAGGGGGACTATGGTTTTCCCCTCCGTCCGTGTGTCCATACGTACGTGCATGCGTAAGCGAAGGACCGCATTCGAATTTGGTGTGTGGGTGCAACCCATGTCAAAATCCAAGATGGCCGCCACCATGTATGTCTGATGCTATGTATGTTTTTTTTTTTTGTTTGTTTTTTTTTGTATACTGAATCGAGGCTCGTGAAAGAGCTAACATTTACTTCACAAACAAATCAACCAGACAAACAAAACACACAAAAAGCGGGAGCGGAAAACAAGATGGGGAGAGAAGGGGAAGCACACAAACACAACATTTGAGAGCAGGGAGATGTGTGGAAGGGAGGGGGCTTGGGGGGAGGAGGCATGGGAAGCGGGGGGGGGGGGGGGGGTGGAGGGAGAAGTATAAAACACAAGGGCACCAATGACTTCCAGGACAGAAGTTGGTATTTCAAAAAAGTGGAATTGGGGTGAAATTAGCGGGGGTAGAAAAGATCAAGGTTTTGGATGGGGGAAGATAAGAGATGGTGGTGAACAGCTGTTTTAAAGACCTGGAGGGTGGAGTGGGATTGAAGAGCGTGAGGGAGTTTGTTCCAGAGGCGGGAGAAAAGAGGAATGAAGGAGTGAAGGTGAGCAGAGAGTCTTGATTTTGGCAGTTTGACCATAAGAGGGTTGCAGGCAGATCTTGTGCGACCTGTAGGAATATTTGCGGGACAGAGCCCAGAGAGAGCTGGGGGGGCAAGGCCAGAGAGGAGTCGGTAGAAGATGGAAAGACCACCAACCTGCCTGCGGTGAGTGAGTGAGAGGCCCTTGGAGTTGGCTTCATCGCGGGAGATTCCAATGATTCTGAATGCTTTGGTTTCAACAGCGTGAAGACGAGCTAGGTGTGAGGCAGGAGCACCAGCCCAGAGGGGAGAGCAGTATTCCATTGAGCTGCGGATGAAAGCCTTGTATGTGGTGAGGAGCTCAGGTGTGCCAAGGAAGGACTTCGCACGACGGAGGATGCCCAGTCGGCGACTGGCTTTGGAGGCCAGATTTGAAATGTGGTTTTCCCAGGAAAGATCATGGCAGATAGTGAGACCCAAAAGCTTGAGTGACAGAACTTCTTGGAGAGGATTATTCAGAAAGTGGATGGGAGGGTTGTCCAGTCGGTCTTTTCGGAGAGACATCGTAAGAGTGTGAGATTTGTCAGGATTGAAAGACATGTTCCACTTGTTTGCCCAGTCTGTGATTTTGTCCAGGTCTGCAGAGAGTGAGGAGGCAGCAGACTGCCGATCTGAGGGATGAAGAATGGAGCGACAGAGAGTAGAGTCATCAGCAAAGAGATACAGAGGATTTTCAAGAGAGTCAGAGAGATCATTGATGAAGACCAGAAAAAGCACAGGGCCGAGAACACTGCCTTGTGGAACTCCAGCCTGAACAGGAAGAGGAGATGAGAGAAACCCATTCAGGGCCACACGTTGACTACGACTAGAGAGGAAGTCCGCCAGCCATGCGTGGAGATTTCCATGGATACCAAAAGAGGAGAGTTTGGTGAGCAGAGCGGGGTGCCAGACCGTATCGAAGGCACGTGATATGTCAAGGGAGACTGCTCTAATTTCCTGTTTGGCATTGAGGACCTCCATCCATTGTTGAGAAAGCAGAAGCAGCATGTCCAGAGTAGAGTGTCCAGGTCTGAAACCAAATTGATGATCAGAGATCAAGCCATTGGAGAAGAGGAAAGATTTCATATCTGAAGCAATGATGGATTCCATGACTTTGCTGATAATTGGGAGAAGGCTGATTGGTCTGTAGTTGCTGGGATCTGTTTTTGCACCTTTTTTGTGCAAAGCGGTGATGTTGGTAGATTTCCAAGCAGATGGAAGATGACCTTGAGCAAAAGAGAGGGTGAAGAGAACAGAGAGAGGGAGTGAAAGAGCGGAAGAACAGGATTTTAGGACCCGTGGGCTGATGCCGTCAGGTCCAGTTGCAGAATCCGAGTCGAGGGTTGACAGAAACTTTTCCACCTTGTCAGGAGGAAAGGACACAGAGTCCAGGAGCAGCTGGGTACGACTGGGTACGGTGGGTACAGAGAGGGATGGGTTTGGGACACAAGATTTAGAGGCAAACACAGAGTTGAGGCATTCAGCTTTTTCACGTGCGGAGTCTTCCAGTCACGTCTTCCACTTCCACTGAACCTTGTGAGCGGAATATCTTGAAAAATAAGTGAAGTACCAACTTCTAATCTGGTGTGTGGGTGTATCCAGGCATAAGGAAGAACCCTATTGAAAATTGGGTCACCACGTCAAAATAGAAGATGGCCGCCACCATATACATGTCTGAAGCTTGTGAGCAAAATATCTTGAAAAATAAGCGAAGTACCAACTTCTAATCTGGTGTGTGGATGTATCTAGGCATAAGGAAGAACCCTATTGAAAATTCGGTCGCCACGTCAAAATCCAAGATGGCCGCCTCCATGTATGTCTGAACCTTGTGAGCGAAATATCATATCATAGCATGTTTTCTGCGTCTTCCACTTTGTCAACTCGTATCACTTCCCCGACGGGGGACCTAGGCGTAACGCTTGTTTTACTTAGTTTTTTTTCATGTACCCATCTTTACTCTTTCTCATAACGAGTTTGTCAGTTAAAGCTGCAAAATAAATGGAACGCAATTACTGCATTTCCCAGATGTTGTTACCTCCACCACAAAAGGTGGATGGAGGTTATGTTTTCACCTTTGCTTTTGTCCTGTCTGTCAGACAGATTCAGACTAAATTTGGTGGAGAGGTAGTGTACGTGACCAGGACGAAATGAT
Organism: Myxine glutinosa; assembly: GCF_964187855.1. NCBI lineage: Eukaryota > Metazoa > Chordata > Myxini > Myxiniformes > Myxinidae > Myxine > Myxine glutinosa. The sequence goes on from NC_136261.1 coordinate 94,726,405, forward strand.
TAGATTATGGTGAAGATCAGTATCTGGATCTGTTTTTTAAAATTTATTTATTTATTTATTATTATAAGTGATTCTTCATCATTGAGTGATGGGGCAAAAAACGATAAAAATCAAGATGTCTCGAAAGGTTGTGGATGGATTCAGACGAAATTTGGTGGACTGGTTGAATGTTAGACAGACAAATTTGTTTGATTTTCGTGAAGATTCGAATCCGGATCTGGATGCAATTTAATTATTTATTTTTGTGATTCTTCACCATGGCCAAAGACGATATATATAGCATATTTCAAAAATTTGTGGATGAATTATGACAACTTGGTGGATTAGTTCAGTAAGTGACAAGAACAAGTCGATTCACTTTGGTTCAGGTCCGAATCCAGATCCGGCCTATCAGTAGGATACAAAACATAAACTGTTCAGCTTGGCGGAGGTATGCACGCTACCGAGTGCCGTTCTAGTTGTTTAATGTAACGGAATTACTCTTGGGGGAATATTTAACTTGCGTTGAACTAAATGTTTTTTTGTTGTTGCTTGCTATAGATTTTAACGTGTACACGATCAACAAACAGACCGTGTACATGTTTTGCAAAATCCACAAATATGGACAGGTCTAGTTTGTAAGTTGGTATATATTGTAGTGTGTAGCCTCCGGTTAATACCAGAGGCTCGCGGATGGACCGAAAACGGCTTTAATTGAGGCGACGGCCAAACACGGATTTAACTATCAAACGCGGGAGGAAGAAGGAAAATGGAAGGCTGCGCAAGCACTTACCTTCAACGAACCCACGGCAGCTTCGATCCTGCAGGGAAATTAATTCAACCGGGCACAGGTTTAACAGGGAATAGAAAATAATACAAGGGTTTATTAGAGTAAAAGGCAAGGACAGGAAAAGCACGCACCGATTAATAAAATGTCCTAATCGGGACGTCCCCACACACAGACTTTGGATACAGACGAGGGAATGCAAATTAATGAAAAGGAACCCAGTCGTTATGTTCGTGCAAATGGGTAATGGCCTTATCTGGTCTTGTCGTCTTGTCCGTAACACGCGGCTCCAAACTCCGGCACGGGAGAATCCTCCGTCTGCCTCGCACGCTTTGCTAGGCCCGAGCCAACGCCCCCTCCGCTGCGCACGAGGTCCCGCCCGCTCACAGCACCGAGCCTCGCTCCTGCACCAGCACCGCTCCAAGCACCACGCAGATGACGAGCCAACGACCACCACTGCCTCCCAAGACCAAGAAGAAGACAAGAGCTTCGAGCACATCGAGACAGTCAGAGAGCGCAAGGGCCAGAGCTGGATGTGCAACAACTCCGAACTGCTGGATCTCCACAAGTGCCAGAGCTGCCCGAGAAAAATGTCGTTCGGCGCGCCCTTAAATAACCTTGCTGGTGACGTCAGCCTTGGCGCGCTACCAACCAGCGACTTCCACCGAACCTTCCAGCTTCGCGCCTCTCGCACTCGTTGGCTGGGGGTTCGCGCCTAGCGCGCTGACCAATCACAGGACCGTAGCGTGGTGATGGCACGTGCGTGTAGCGTGATCATAGCTCGTAGGTGCAGCTGGCCGCGGTCCATGCGGCGGCGCCCCGAGCCGGCCTCCCCCCACCACCCCATATTGATCGCCCTTGGAAATACAAAACGAGACTTTGAAAAGACCCTTTCCATATCCTTTTACTCAAGACTATATGGGGTAACATGTTTTATGAACTCTCCAGTTGTTATAGCCTCTGCATTTGCATCCATTGCATGTTATAGCCTGTCTGCATTTGCATGTTGCATCCATTGTGTTTCTATTTAAAAAATAATTTTTCTTCATGCAGATGGTCACAAACGCGAAGAACACATTCCAGAGTTTCAAGCGTTTCCATGGCCGCCCTTTTGGTGACCCATTTGTGCAGAGTGAAAAAGTTAAACTTCCCTATGAGATTGTTGCTCTACCCGACGGTGGAGTGGGTGGTAAGGTATGAATTGTGCTACGCAACTCTATTTCCCTTTGAGAATTGAATGCTCACCTGCCTTTGGCTTTTTTATTGCTAAGATATTATCTGCCAAACTCTGCACAGGTAATGTACCTTCAAGAAGAGAGGGTGTTCTCTGTAGAACAAATGACTGGTGCATTGCTTACCAAGCTGAAAGAGACTGCTGAGATTGCTCTCAAGAGGCCTGTGCACGACTGCGTCATATCGGTAAGTTGAAATTGTCACTGCCAGAATTCTGGCTTAATTTATTCTTTTAAAACATAGAGCATCGAGTCACGATCGTGGCCCTACCAAATATGGTCATTATGTGGCCACTATTACTATGCAAATGAGTTTAAACTGACGTCAACCCAAAGAATGAATCGTGACCTTTCTTACATTGTATAATACCTGGGGTAACTTGTGAAAGCTTGCTTCCAATTGGTGGAGAGAAGCCGATGACAAAAAAGTATTTACAGGCTACTAACCAGTAAATCCAGCACTTTATGGGTTGAATTAAAGAAAAAAAAAGAAAAAACTTTCAGCATTATTTTAAAATTTTTAACCACTGGTTTTGCTGAATTTGCATTATTTTTATCTAGTTTTATTCCTCAGGGTGAAATTTTTCCAAGTAGCAATCTTTTTCATTGACCCTGACCTTTCTCACATGGGCTTTGTGCAACTACGTCATGTGATGACATGACCTTTGCGTGTGCCAGCATATTGTCGATCAACCTGTAGTTGAAGGAACAATGTCAGAATTGAGCTTTAGTCTGTGCATCCATGTACCTGAGTCCCTCGATTGGTTGAGTGTGTCAACTTCGGATATTGTTGCGGATGGAGATGTGGTGGGGAGAGTGTCTTGCATTTGTTTTTAAACTATTGGATTTGAAGTCGTTGGACTGCATTGTGAATCGAGCAATCGGAGATTGCAGACCCTCGCCAGGATGTGTTTTAGTGTTTTTTAAGGCTTTTGTGTTGAAACAAATATTGTGGCCGAACCTCGTGACTGACATCATTATTATTATTTTTTCTCCACCAATGTATCCCAGTGTGTACCCCGATTTAGAATAGGTACACCGTATCCCTGCGCATCGTAAGAGGCGACTAAGGGTTGGCGTCGGGAAGGGCATCCGGCCATAAAAACATTGCCTCAAACAGGGAACCATGATTGACATGGGGCCCGCAAGGCTAACCCCGGCTTTAATGGGGAAATATGGCCTTAAAACGATCATTCATTCAATGTATCCCGTCCAGTTTAATTTTGTATTTTTGCTGGCCAGATGACGCTCAAATTTTTAAATCTTGATCAGGTGAAGTTTTGTACTTGTCGAAGTATGACGTCATAATGGAGGTTCCTCCATTTGTCTGGTCTTCATCAATGATCTCTCTGACTCTCTTGAAAATCCTCTCCATCTCTTTGCTGATGACTCCACTCTCTGCCGCTCCATTCCTCATCCCTCAGATCGGCAGTCTGCAGCCTCCTCACTCTCTGCAGACCTGGACAAAATCACAGACTGGGACATATCTGTTTCATAGTTTTTTTTGGAGAGACAGCAAAACTTCATTCCCCATGTAACACATTGGACAGATCGAAGTGCCGAGATTCCCATGGAACTAGCGATTGTTTTGTGATGCTGGTAGTGGGTAAGCGAGGTCTGCTAAGAAACCGTGTTTCAATGGATTGTGCAGCGGTGCTCACCATGCTTACCGATTTGGGAATGACATATTACCCACGTAACAATTTGACGGACAACACACTTACGAATTCGTAACATTTTATTCATTAGTATTTACAAAGTAGGCCTTATTTGACATTTGTGAACGGAAGGTACAAGCACCCCTGCATATTTTGTTGCAAGCATAAAATGTGTACATCTTCCGACTATTTTACAACTCTGCTGTCTTACTCACGCAATATTTTGACGGACATGCGTTACGTGGGTAATGAAGTTTTGCGGTCTCCAAAAAAAACTATGAAACAGAAATAGATTGAACTCTAACTGAATTGAAAGAACTGACCGTAGTGTTCAACAATAACTAAAATAATTATCACCCAGATTTCAAACAGGGCCAACATGAGAGACATGAACATGATGTACAATACAACAGTACACAAAAAGTGCTTTCTGTATCACACTCTTTCATACAATACACTCCCACACAAATGAAACGAGGCACTACTCGGCGATGATTTTATTTCCATTATAACTTTATTACATGTGCTCTCAAACAGAATTTACCTCACATTCTTCGACCAACATATCCAGTCAAGAATACACTTCAAAGTAGGGTCCGTCAAAATGACCATTTATTGTGGAAATAGCCATGTATATATGTCCCCTCAAACGTACACCAATCGGCTGAGGATCTGGTCACATGACAGAGGTGATGTGATGTCATTACAGCGACGGCTGACTGCGCACACCACCATTTTGAATCCTATGCCGTTCAGGCCGGACATATCGTTGAACCTGTCATGTATCACAATCTGCATGCTCTATCTTTACGTTTTTCATTCAGTGTGAAATGCAAACAAATGTGAAACACTTGAAGTAAAGCACGTGAAAATACGGATCTTTTATAACACTCGATTGTTATGGTTGTTTTTGGGATTCCTTTTGTTGTTTTATATATTTTTTAACTCAACTGGACTATTTACAAATATTTGTGTAGGAGTGTATTGGTACTTCTGTAATTGTAATTACTTCTGTAATTGTCTGTAAACAATTCGACGTCTACCCTCTAAAAGTCACAAATATTGATGAAATTTGATTGAAACTTGTTATGCAGCATCTTTAAGACATAAACTAGTTTGGAATTACATTTGGGCGTTGCACGCCCAAAAATGATCGCGGCGGGGCGGCCATATTGAAAAATATGGCCTCCTCCCCACTTCACGGTTTTTCGAAGCTGTTCCACGATCTTCACGCACGCTCGAAGTTAAGTAATTGTTCACAATTGTATTTTTGTCGAAACTGTATTTATCTTACGTGTGTGAACCTATAGTGTGGCCCTCGGAAGATTCTCGATGTTAATCTTTCATACCTGTATGAAATAGTCTAGTATTTCGTGCCGCGTGGCCTAGTTGTTGAAGCTACCTACCTTGAGGCTTGGTTCTCTCCGGGCATCCAAAGAAGTTATTTTTCCATTCGTGTGTTTGACAAATTTCAACTCGTTATTTTATCGTCTATGCGTTATTGTTTGTTAGTTTTGGTTTGAATTTCCTGTAACTCTTAATTGATTAATCGTGTTCTGTTTGCTCCGCGTGTGCGGCCTTGTACCCTGAGGCGACCCCCGTCGGTTTCCCTACTTCGTGTTTTGCTTGGTTCTTAGATTTTCCCTTCCACCCCGACAATAATACTCTTTGTCTAACGTTTTAAATCCCCACACCCCCCCCCCCCCCCCCCAAAAACAAACAAACAAAAAAAACCATTTATTTTCCTTTCTCCACGTGTGCTGTTGTCTCATCGTGTACTTCTGTCCACGTGTGCTGTTCGCCCCGCCCCCATTATTTCCTTGCCCATCCACCTTTTGCCCTGTTCTCGTGACTCGTGGTTGTCCCTCTCGGCCCTCTCCCTGTTGCTATTTTGTGAATATAAGATTGTTCTTCACGGTTCTGTTTAAATGTTATTTAAATATGTTTAAACTTTCCCCTGCAGTGTTTTATTCAGTGGTATATTACAACACGCTGTTTTTGTCCCCCGTCGCTCAGCGGAGCGAAAGGGGGACTATGGCTTTCCCCTCCGTCCGTGTGTCCGTCCGTCCGTCCGTCCGTCCGTCCGTCCGTGCGTGCGTGCGTAAGCGAAGGACCGCATTCAAATTTAGTGTGTGGGTGCAACCCACGTCCAAATCCAAGATGGCCGCCGCCATGTATGTCTGATGCCATGTGTGTCTGAACCTTGTAACCTGCATATCTTGAAAAATAAGCGAAGTACCAACTGCTAATCTGGTGTGTGGGTGCATCTAGGCACAAGGAAGAATGCTGTTTAAAATCGGGTCGCCACGTCAAAAGCCAAGATGGCCGCCGCCATGTATGCCTGAAACTTGAGATGAATATCTTGAAAAATAAGGAAAGTACCAACTTCTAATTTGGTGTGGGTGTATCTCGGCATAAGGAAGAACGCTATTGAAAATTGGGTCGCCACGTCAAAATCCAAGATGGCCACCACCATATATATGTCTGAACCCTGTGAGCGAAATATCTTGAAAAATAAGCGAAGTACCAACTTCTAATCTGGTGTGTGGGTGTATCTAGGCACAAGCAAGAACGCTGTTTAAAATTGGGTCGCCATGTCAAAATCCAAGATGGCCGCTGTTGTGAAAATCAAGATCCAACAGCAACCCCAAAGTAGGTTTAATCGTAATTCGTTCTCAACATCATCTAGAGAGAAACCAATAAACATGGTATTAATAATACATACAGGTGAATACAGGTGCGGACAGGCTGTATGACTATAAAAGCTTTGATACATATTGCAGACACGTTACCTTTCTAAGGGAAGCCCAGAGAAGCTCTAGAGGTACATCGCTAGGGTTACATCGTGGTGACGGATCTACATCGCCTGTCCGCGCTGATATATATATATAGGAACCGAGAAAGGGTCGCGTAGCGGCCATGAGGCGAATAACATCAGTGTCGTAATTTGGATGACGATTTCATGACATTCTCCCCGCGCTTAGATCCAAACTCGGCGGTGAAGAACAGCAGACACATACAGAGGAATACATAGGAATGCAAAGAACGAAATACATTGGAAAGATGTCACTGCCGGTCGAACGTCCAAGGGGCCATCAATCCCGATGGCAGGGTTACTGCATTTCAGCCAGTTAGCCCGGTTAGCAATCAATCTCCAGCTATAGATATAGCCCTCATGATAATTAGAGATGATGGATGAATTGTATGTATACATCTTCCTCTGCAATCGAATAGAAAACTATTATTATGTATGGTACTTTAATGTTTATGGCGTAGCCCATTGGGCAATGCCGTCAAGAACAGTGCTGGTCCATCTGTATGTATGTATGTATGTATGTATGTCCCCTCAAACGTATACCAATCAGAACATGACATGGCGATGATCTGGTCTGGCAGAGGATCTGGTCACATGACATGGCGATGTGTTACATCTGGAGGAAGTCCCAGTCAAAGATATCGGACCGAGCAAGCAGTGGTCATCCCAGGGAGAAGACGTTGAGCCCGTGGGTAGTAGTAGTCTTCCTGTGGGGTAGTCTGAGTAGATAAGGGTACCTCGGTGAACAGTGAGAAACGGCTCAGTAGCTAGATGGGTAAGGTGTACCTTTGAGATTCGCAACTCATTACATAAGGTGTGCCATGACGAAGAGCGACTGGCCATACGACGCAAAGTAACGCATTACAGGCAGATGTCGGTGTGGCAGATGTGTAATCCATAACAGTAAGTAAGAAGACCATTACAGTAGGTCTGTACCCGTGGCTCCCAAGGGTACATACGCAGTACAAGCGCATGTAGCGGCACGCGAATCTACCGTTGGCAGCGATCGCACGAGTCACGAGCGGCCTCTGAAGGCTGCCTGGACGACCGGCATGGCCGATTTCGACGACGCACAAACGGTCGAAACGCGCCTCTCCAGCGAAGCGCGCAGGACCGCCGGGATGCATATGGCAAGCTTGTCCATCTGCACCGCGCGGGGAGGATCGGAGAAGATCGGCAGACCGAGAGAGTCCCGGCTGGACAAACCATGTTTGTCCCAGCGTCGTCCCGGATCGTTATGATTGATTGTCATGATTGTCACGCGGATCGGAGAAGATCGGCAGACCGAGAGAGTTCCGGCTGGACAAACCATGTTTGTCCCAGCGTCGTCCCGGATCGTTATGATTGATTGCCATGATTGTCACGCCAGATGACCCGGATGGATTGGCCATCCCGGATGTCCGACCGATCCATCCAGTTGACGCCATCGTTGCATGGCACGGATCCAGCCGGACCGCGGATGGATCGACCATCCACGGACGCAATGGCACAGAGAAGGCCCGGATGGATTGGCCATCCCGGATGTCCGACCGATCCATCCAGTTGACGCCATCGTGGCATGGCACGGATCCAGCCGGACCGCGGTTGGATCGTCCATCCACGGACGCAATACCGCAGTGCAGCTCATTGAGGCTGCATTGGGAGGGAGAGGTGTACTCTATTTGATTGATTAATTGTATATTTAAAATCAATAAAAGATTATCACAAAATATTTTCATAATCAATTGGCGCATCGCATAACTAACCCACAAGGGGCGAGGAGGGAGTCGCTACCCGGGCGAGCAACAAGAACCTCCCGGGTCCCCACAAGAGTCGAGGTGGCCCGATCACAGGGATGGGCCATGTCGAGAAAACAAAAGGTCGCAGGGGCCATGGGTCACGGTGTACCCAGTGAGACCAGCGCGACCTCACGGGAGCGCGGCAGATTAGCAACATGGTCATATCCCTAGGACATACTATCCACAAACCGCAAGAATAACGAGGTAGACAAAACATCTGTTAAAGAGGTGGCTGCAGTGCGCTGCATACCGAAGACAGACGACCTTCACAGTCTGGGTCAGGCTGAGTCACAGTCAGACTGGGGCATAGGGAAACGGAATCAGACGAGGCAAGAGCTCTGTCCGATAACAACGTGCCCAGAGTCAAGGACGAGCACGCAGTACGGTGTCCTCGTTACATGCGCAGGCGACGAGGGAGTCGGGCGCGACGCTCAATGTCACGAGGTCACCGTGTACTCCCACCGCGGTGACCCTGAGGGAGCGCCGCGGTACGTTGTACACGTCGTTACGTAAAGGACAATTAGTACATAGAAAGGTAACGAATCCCCGATGAGACCGCGGGAAGCACGCCATTACGCAAATGACGCCGCGAAGCGAACGCGTCTAAGATGCTGTAAAGCGTACGCGTGATACAGTCGATGACGTCATCAAGTAGGTCGGGCGGGTTTGACGGCGAGCTCCAGCCGAGCGGCATCCCCAGACGGAGCAAAGCAGCACACCGAAATCCAACGTCTCGCGCGCAGCAGCACCCGAGCGAGCCCGAGATCGGCACACGGCACACGAACCCGGCCGGCGGCGAAAGCATCATCTAGGGCGCACCGCGTACGAGGGAAACCGAAAGCCGCGTCTCGGCCCGTTGATCCAGAGCGGGCGAGCCCGCCGAGCCGAGGGGCGAGCACGCCCGGCAGCGACAGACCGCACGACCCGAAGCAGCGCCCCGCCTGCCTGGCTGTCGGGTCTAAGGAGCGATCACATACAACGCGCTGAAGTAGCATCTCATATGAGGTGCATCGAGCATGAAGGATGAAGAGGAGGCCTTTCAGTCCGACAAGCCTGCTCTACACCAACACTACATAAACGCAATATAACGCAATCCAACAGCTTATCGAATTAAATAATTGGGTGAAACGCGGGGTGTAAAAAAAAGAATGAAAGCATTCGGTCCACATACATTCCATGCACAGCATTTTTACAATGGTCGCAGGTGGTTAACGCATACGCCGTTTGATCAAGTAAAACAAAGGACGAAGAAGAACGATCACTTATAGAATACACATGGTAGTCAGGTATACGATCAACCATTAGAAGCATATGCCCGTGTGTCGTGAAAGGCTATGAAGGTCCCGCTCGACGTCCATAGAAACTCATCCGTGCTGCGACGAGTCGTCGCATGGTGCCAAGCGAGCCTCCATTGAGGCGAATCCGGGCAGCGGAGTCGCCGGCCTCGGGGGAGCAGCTGCTATCGCAGGTGGGATTGCGACGGCCGCGATAAGAATCGCCGGCCTCACCGAGTGCTCGTCGCATGGCGCCAAGCGAGCCTCCAAGGAGGCGATTCCGGGCAGCGGAGTTCGCCGGCCTCGGGGAGTAGCTGCTACATGCAGGTGGGATTGCGACAGCCGCGATCAGAATCGCCGGCCTCACAGAGTGCCCGCGAGAGGAACCGCATGCAAAGGGGTCCATCCAGTGAAGAGGCGGCGCGCGCAACTGGCGCGTCGTGCATTTGTAGTGATTCCTTCCAGCGACGGTGCGGTGCCACGCGAAGGGTGCCACGTGTAGGAGGTGATCGGAATCAGGATGGGATCGCGGGCCTCCCAGAGTAGTAGCACGCGATGGGAGCAGTGCACGTCGATTCGCGTGGAGGAGGTGGTTCCACCGAGTATCGAGTGGTCGGGGTGAGCCGGTCGTGAGAGGCACGGCGTGCTTCCGACGAGCAGCGCGCGTTCGCGCGGAGGAGATGGGCCACAGAGTAGCGAGTGGTCGGAGTGGAGCCGGTCGTGAGGCACGGCGTGATTCCGACGAGCAGCGCGCGTTCGCGCGGAGGAGATGGGCCACAGAGTAGGCGAGTGGTCGGAGTGGAGCCGGTCGTGAGAGAGAGATGTGACTCGGAGTAGATGGGCCACTGAGTAGCGAGTGGTCGGAGTGTGCCGTCCGTGTGGAGGCATAGCCGACATGGGAGACGTGATCACTCGCGTAGGAATCTCAACTCGGGCCGAGGCACGCATATCTAGGATGAATCCCTCGGACGGAGCCGTTAGTGCTTCCGAGCTGCGATCGGACGGGTAGGCCGGCGGCTCCAAGCGGGTCCGTCGTTCCGACGCGGTCTCAACCGCGTGCAAAAGCAAACGAGCATCGTGCTCCAGGCATCGAGCCGGAGTCCGTCACGCCTGCTCTGGCGTTCGGGTCTCATGAGAGCAGGTCGCTTTTTGTCGACGCGGTCCCGCGAAAAGGCTTGCGACGTCCCGTCTTTCGAGGCAGGCCGGCAGCGAGAGTAGTCGGAGCTCCGTTGCTGGAGCTAGCTCGACGGGTCCTCCGCTGGGCATTCTTCTCCGAGGCGAGCAGTGCAGGAGCGATGTCAGGAGAGGAATTACGATTAAGTGTTGTGAAAATCAAGATCCAACAGCAACCCCAAAGTAGGTTTAATCGTAATTCGTTCTCAACATCATCTAGAGAGAAACCAATAAACATGGTATTAATAATACATACAGGTGAATACAGGTGCGGACAGGCTGTATGACTATAAAAGCTTTGATACATATTGCAGACACGTTACCTTTCTAAGGGAAGCCCAGAGAAGCTCTAGAGGTACATCGCTAGGGTTACATCGTGGTGACGGATCTACATCGCCTGTCCGCGCTGATATATATATATATAGGAACCGAGAAAGGGTCGCGTAGCGGCCATGAGGCGAATAACATCAGTGTCGTAATTTGGATGACGATTTCATTACAGCCGCCACCATGTATATGTCTGATGCCATGTATGTCTGAACCTTGTAAGCTGCATATCTTGAAAAATAAGCGAAGTACCAACTTCGAATCTGGTGTGTGGGTGTATCTAGGCATAAGGAAGAACGCTATTGAAAATTTGGTCGCCACGTCAAAATACAAGATGGCCGCCACCATATATATGTCTGATCCTTGTGAGCGAAATATCGCGAAAAATAAGCAAAGTACCAACTTCTAATCTGGCGTGTGGGTGTATCTCGGCACAAGCAAGAACGCTGTTTAAAATTGGGTCGCCACGTCAAAATCCAAGATGGCCGCCGCCATGTATGTCTGAATCTTGTGAGATGAATATCTTGAAAGATAAGCGAAGTACCAACTTCTAATTTGGTGTGTGGGTGTATCTCGGCATAAGGAAGACCGCTATTGTAAATTGGGTCGCCACGTCAAAACCCAAGATGGCTGCCTCCATGTATGTCTGAACCTTGTGAGCGAAATATCATATCATAGCATGTTTTCTCCGTGTTCCACTTTGTCAACTCACATCACTTCCCTGACGGGGGACCTAGGCGTAACGCTTGTTCTTCTGATTTAAAAGGCCTTTTTCAATTTCCTCTCCAACTCACTCCACTTCAAAAAAAAAAAAATTCAATCTCTTATACTTCTCCCTCACTGCATGTTCTAAATTCACATTCATTCCATCCCTCCTCCATCGTTCTTAATCGGATTGCTAACTTGAAAATCACAATAAACCCAATTTGTTATCAATGTTCGTCTTTCATTAATCATCCACTTTCTAAACTCCCCTCTTGCCCCTCCCCTCCAAATCCTCCCCCTTGCCCCTCCACTCCTAAACTCCCCCCTTGCCCCTCCTCTCTGAAACTCCCCCTTTGCCCATCCCCTCCTAAACTCCCCCCCAACCCCTCCCCTTCAAAACTCCCCCCAACCCCTCCCCTTCAAATCTCCGCCCATACCATTCCTCTCCAATTCTCCCTCCTCCCTCCTCCTCCTCAATTCCGCCTCCTCCCCACTTTGTCTCCCTTCTATCTCAAACCTGTCTCCCTTCTATCTCAACTTCTAATTTGGCATGTGGGTGTATCTCGGCATAAGGACGAACGCTATTGAAAATTGGGTCGCCACGTCAAAATCCAAGATGGCCGCTACCATATATATGTCTGAAACTTGTGAGCGAAATATCTCGAAAAATAAGCGAAGTACCAACTGCTAATCTGGTGTGTGGGTGCATCTTTGGCCTCCGCTTCCGGTCTTGCTGGCGAGGGTTCGTTTATTCTCAGTTCTCCACGCTCTCCATCGAAATCGAAGTTAAGTAATTGTGCCCATTTGTATTTTCGTTATAACTGTGTTTATTTTATGGTGTATATATTGTCTCCCGACGAAGATTTTCGGTGCAAATCTTTCATACCTGTATTGAAAATCGTGTTAATTCGTGTCGTGTCTTGAGGCCTTGTACAGTGTATACTGTACAACCTTCAGGCTTTGTTTTTCTCAGCGGTCCGTCGTTTGTGATCCAATAACTTTCGTTCTCTGTTTTCCCAGTCTTTTCACCCCATAGCCTACTTCCTTATGTAAATCTCAACTCCAAAAAAAAAATTAAAAAAAATTCCTTCTCGGCTCTCATTCGTTTATTCATTCTTATTCGTTCGTTCGTTCTTCGACCACGTGTTTCTCCCCCATTTCCCCAGATAGATTGTCAAATTTCAACTCGTTATTTTATCGTCCATGCGTTATTGTTTGATTATAGTTAGTTTTGGTTTGAATTTCCTGTAACTCGTAATTAATTAATCGTGTTCTGCTCCTCGTGTGCGGCCTTGTAGTTGTACCCCCGTCGGTGTTTGTTAACTTAAGCGTGTTTTGCTTGGCTCTTAGTTTTTTCCCTTCTACCCCGAACATAATACTCTGTCTAACGTTCTAAATCCCCACCCCCCCACCCCCCAAAAAAAAAACCAAAAACATTTATTTTCCTTTCTCCACGTGTACTGTTGTCTCATCTTGTATTTTCTGTCCAGGTGTGCTGTTCGCCCCGCCCCCATTATCTCCTTGCCATCCACCATTTGCCCTGTTCACGTGACTCGTGGTGGTCCCTCTCGGCTCTCCCCCGTTGGTATTTTGTGCATATAAGATTGTTCATGGTTCTGTTTAAATATTATTTAAATATGTTTAACCTTTCCCCTTCAGTGTTTTACTCAGTGGTATTTTACAACACGCTGTTTTTCTTCCTATTTAAAAGGCTTTTCTCAATTTCCTCTCCAACTCATTCCACTTTAAGAAAAAGAAATTCAATATCTTATACGTCTCCCTCACTACATGGTCTAAATTCACATTCTTTCCATCCCTCCTCCATCGTTCTGAATCGGATTGCTAACTTGAAAATCACAACAAACCCAATTTGTTTTCAATGTTCGTCTTTCATTAATCATCCACTTTCTAAACTCACCTCTTGCCCCTCCCATCCAAATTCCCCCCTTGCACCTACACTCCTAAACTCCCCCCTTGCCCCTCCACTCTTAAACTCCCCCCTTGCCCCTCCACTCCTGAACTCCCCCCTTGCCTTGCCCTTCCCCTCCTAAACTCCCCCCTTGCCCCTCCCCTCCAAATCCCCCCCTTGCCCCTCCACTCCTGAACTCCCCCCTTGCCCTTCCCCTCCTAAACTCCCCCCTTGCCCCTCCCCTCCAAATACCCCCCTCGCCCCTCCCCTCCTAAACTCCCCCCTCACTCCTCCCATTCAAAACTCCCCCCCAACCCCTCCCATTCAAATCTCCCCCCATACCATTCCTCTCCAATTCTCCCTCCTCCCCCCTCCTCCTCAAAGCTGCCTCCTCCCCACTTCGTCTCCCTTCTATCTCATACCTCCACCCCCCCCCAACCTTCTACTTTCCTCTGCCCCCCCTCAAACAACCCCTCACTGTGCCTCATCCCTTCACCATCAAACCTTTCATCCTCCTCATCCTTCCCTTTCTTGGAACTCTTCTGCAATCTCTGACACACTATCAACTGCTCTCCCTACCTCCCCCTCTCATCCTTCATCTTACCCTACTCCTCCCCTCCCCTGTCCTGTACCCGATGCTCCCCCTCTCTCTTCATTAACGGTATGGACCTCAAACATCCGGGGCCTTCGCTCAAACCTGACTGATCTCTCCATACAGGTTGCTTCTGACAATCCAGACTTGATCTGCTTAACAGAGACTTTCCTCCTTCAAGATGTCTGATTCCTTAATATCTCTTCCTGGTTACTCCCTCCTCCGGTATGATAGACCTGAGCCTCGGCCTGGTGGTGGGGTGGCTATCTTTATCAAAAACTCTCTTCCTCACTCTCCTTGTACTGCCCTCTCTCCTCCTCACCCCCAGGAGTACCTCTGGCTACGGCTTCCTCTCCGCTCCCACCTTTTGTTCATATGTGTTCTGTACCGTCCCCCAAACAGTGATGACTCCATCTACATTTCACTGTCTGACAACATGGACCAACTTCTATCCACTCATCCCAACTCTCTCTTCCTCATATGTGGTGACTTCAACTGTCATCATGCCACCTGGTTGGGTGTGGGTTCCTCTCTCACCAGTCATGGCACCTCAGCAAAGGACTTCTGTGACTCACTGGGGTTGACACAATCTGTCAATTTCCCGACCCGGATCTCAGCCAATGGAGTATCTTCTCTTCTAGACTTGGTTATGACAAACTTCCCTGCTAATGTCTGCTGCTCTTCTTCTGCTCCAATCGGTTCTTCTGATCATGTGCTTGTCAAAGTGGACATCTCTCTGGCCATTCTCAGAGAGCCTCCTCAGCGTCGGCGAGTCTGGCATTTCACTCAGGCCGACTGGGACGGTCTTCAAGCAGCCATCAATCGTCTGGATTGGTCTCCCATCTCTACCGCCTCTGACATCAACTCATCCTGGGAATTCTTCCAAGTAAATTGCTCTCTCTCATGCACAGATTTATCCCATCTCGTCTTCAGTTGTCTTACCCTTCCTCCCGTCCATGGTACACTGAATCTTGTGGTGAGGCAGTTGCCCTGAAACAACTTGACTTTGCCTCTTGGAAGGCTAATCCAACTGAAGGCAATCAGTTCCTTCCACCAAGCTCGGAACAAGTGTGTGTCTACCCTCAGGAGTGCCAGGAAGCACCATCTCTCCACACTCAAGGATGAACTCTCAAACCTGTCTCCTTCCTCCAAATCCCTCCATCTCGCGAGATCACGGCGAGGTCACGTCTTTTCGAAGCTGCTCCATGCGCTCACGCTTTCGAAGCTAAGTGATATTTCTCAATTGTGTTTTTGTCGAGACTGTATCTATCTTTCGGTGTATGTACCTACAGCGTATCTTTTGGAAAATTTTCGGTGCTAATTTTTCGTTCATGTATACACAATCGTCGGTTCATGGTATCGAGTATTCTGCGGCCTAGTACTCGTAGGCTTAGACTACCGTACCGTCTCAGACCTTGTGGTTTGTTTTTCTCTCAGCGATTCGTCGAATGCGCTGAAATTATTTTCGTTCTCTGTTTCGTACCAGTTGTTCACCCCGTACCTCCTTGTTTAATATCTGTACTCACAAAAAACAAAAACAAAAAAACCCCAAAAAAAATTTCCTTCCCAGGTCTTATTCGTTTATTTGTTGTTCTTTTTGTTGTTCGTTCTTCGTTCGCGATCACGCGGTTAGAAATGTATAATCTCTCCCCTGAACAACTATTTTCTCTCATATATTATAACACCCTTTTCTTCTTTTCCTACAAAAGGATGCTTTCGTCTTGCTCACCAAATCTATTCATTCCAAAAAATATATATAATACCATCTCTTACAGTTCCTCCTTTCTACATTCCATAAACTATCCAGAACTCCATCCCTCCTCCAGTGTCCTCAAACGTATTTTTGACTCGAAGGTCTCAAACTCATTTTGCAAAAAATGTTCGTTTCCCATGAATCGTACACTTTTCAAAATCCAATCTCACCCCTCCCCTCCAAATCCTCCCCATCACCCATCCCTTTCAAATCTCCCCCCTTGCCCCTTCCCTCCCCTCCCTCCTAAACTACCCCCACACCCCTCCCCTCCGAGACTCTCCCTCGCTCCTCCCCTCCTAGACTCCCCTCTCACCCCTCCTCCTCAAAGCATCCTCCCTGCTTCTTCCTCCTTCCAACTTTCACCTTCATCTCCCCAAACCTCCTGCCTTGCTCTTCCCCCTCCTCAAATAACACCTCACTGTGCCTCACCCAATCTCCATCAAACCTTTTGTCTGCCCCATTCTTCCCTTTCTCCAAGCTATTCTGAAATCTCTGACACACCTTCAACAGCTCTCCCGACCTCTTCCTCCTCTTCCACATCTTACCCTACCCCTCCCCCGCCCCCCCTGTTCTGGACCCGATGCTCCCCCTTCCTCTTCATTAACGGTATGGACCTCAAACATCCGGGGCCTTCGCTCAAACTTGACTGACCTCTCCATACAGGTTGCTTCTGACAAACCAGATGTGATCTGCTTAACAGAAACTTTCCTCCTTCATGATGTCTCTGATGCCTTGGTATCTCGCCCAGGTTACTCCCTCCTCCGGTATGATAGACCTGAGCCTCGTCCTGGAGGTGGGGTTGCTATCTTTATAAAAAACTCTCTTCCTCATTCGCCCTCCACTGCCCTCTCTCCACCTCACCCCCAGGAATACCTTTGGCTACGGCTTCCCCTTCGCTCCCACCTTTTGTTCATATGTGTGTTGTACCGTCCACCAATCAGCGATGACTCCATCTACATCTCACTGTCTGATAATATGGACCAACTTCTATCTACCCATCCCAACTCTCTCTTCCTCATATGTGGTGATTTCAATTGTCACCATGCCAGTTGGCTGGGTGTGGGTACATCTCTCACCAGCCATGGCTCTTCAGCAAAGGACTTCTGCGACTCACTGGGACTGACACAATCTGTCAATTTCCCGACCCGGATCTCAGTCAACGGAGCATCTTCTCTTCTGGATTTGGTTATGACAAACTTCCCTGAAAATGTCTGCTGCTCTTCTTCTGCTCCAATCGGCTCATCTGATCATGTGCTTGTCAAAGTGGACATCTCTCTGACCATTCTCAGAGAGCCTCCTCAGCGTCGACGAGTCTGGCATTTCACTCAGGCCAACTGGCACGGTCTTCAAGCAGCCATCAATCATCTGGACTGGTCTCCCATCTCTACCGCCTCTGACATCAACTCATCCTGGGAATTCTTTCAAAGTAAATTGCTCTCTCTCATGCACAGATTTATACCATCTCGTCTTCAGTTGTCATACCCTTCCTCCCGTCCATGGTACACGGAATCTTGTGGTGAGGCTGTTGCCCTGAAACAACTTGCTTTCGTCTCCTGGAAAGCAAATCCAACGGAAGGAAATCTCATTTCCTTTCACAAAGCCCGAAACAAGTGTGTGTCCACCCTCAGGAGAGCCAGGAAACAATATCTCACCATTCTCAAGACCGAACTCTCTTATCTGTCTCCCTCTTCCAAATCCTGGTGGCGTCTGGTCAAATCTGTTTCTGGTGTTTGTTCCCCCTCCATCCCCTCCCTCACCTCAAACGGCTTAACGGCTGACTCCGCACGTGAAAAAGCTGAATGCCTCAACTCTGTGTTTGCCTCTAAATCTTGTGTCCCAAACCCATCCCTCTCTGTACCCACCGTACCCAGTCGTACCCAGCTGCTCCTGGACTCTGTGTCCTTTCCTCCTGACAAGGTGGAAAAGTTTCTGTCAACCCTCGACTGATTCTGCAACTGGTCCTGACGGCATCAGCCCACGGGTCCTAAAATCATGTTCTTCTGCTCTTTCACTCCCTCTTTCTGTTCTCTTCACCCTCTCTTTTGCTCAAGGTCATCTGCCATCTGCTTGGAAATCAGCCAACATCACCGCTTTGCACAAAAAAGGTGCAAAAACAGATCCCAGCAACTACAGACCAATCAGCCTTCTCCCAATTATCAGCAAAGTCATGGAATCCATCATTGCTTCAGATATGAAATCGTTCCTCTTCTCCAATGGCTTGATCTCTGATCATCAATTTGGTTTCAGACCTGGTCACTCTACTCTGGACATGCTGCTTCTGCTTTCTCAACAATGGATGGAGGTCCTCAACGCCAAACAGGAAATTAGAGCTGTCTCCCTTGACATTTCACGTGCCTTCGATACGGTCTGGCACCCTGCTCTGCTCTCCAAACTCTCCTCCTTTGGTATCCATGGAAATCTCCACGCATGGCTGGCGGACTTCCTCTCTGGTCGTAGTCAACGTGTGGCCCTGAATGGGTTTCTCTCATCTCCTCTTCCTGTTCAGGCTGGAGTTCCCCAAGGTAGTGTTCTGGGCCCTGTGCTTTTTCTGGTCTTCATCAATGATCTCTCGCTCTCTTGAAAATCCTCTCTATCTCTTTGCTGACGACTCTACTCTCTGTCGCTCCATTCCTCATCCCTCAGATCGGCAGTCTGCAGCCTCCTCACTCTCTGCAGACCTGGACAAAATCACAGACTGGTCAAACAAGTGGAACATGTCTTTCAATCCTGACAAATCTCACACTCTTACAATGTCTCTCCGAAAGGACCGACTGGATAACCCTCCCATCTACTTTCTCAACAATCCTCTCCAAGAAGTTCTGTCGCTCAAGCTTTTGGGTCTCACTATCTGCCATGATCTTTCTTGGGAAAACCACATTTCCAAGCTGGCCTCCAAAGCCAGTCGCCGACTGGGCATCCTCCGTCGTGCGAAGTCCTTCCTTGGCACACCTGAGCTCCTCACCACATACAAGGCTTTCATCCGCAGCTCAATGGAATACTGTTCCCCCCTCTGGGCTGGTGCTCCTGCCTCACACCTTGCTCGGCTTCACGCTGTTGAGGCCAAAGCTTTCAGAATCATTGGAATCTCCTGCGATGTAGTCAACACCGAGGGCCTTTCACTCACTCACCGCAGGCAGGTTGGTGGTCTTTCTGTCTTCCACCGACTCCTCTCCGGCCTTGCTCCCCCAGCTCTCTCTGTGCTCTGTCCCCCCAATATTCCTTCAGGTCGCACAAGATCTGCCTGCAACCCTCTTATGGTTAAACTGCCAAAGTCTAGGCTCTCTGCTCACCTTCACTCTTTCATTCCCCTTTTCTCCTGCCTCTGGAACAAACTCCCCCACTCCCTTCAATCCCACTCCTCCCTCCAGGTCTTTAAAACAGCTGTTCACCACCATCTCTTATCTTCCCCCATCGAAAACCTTGATCTTTTCTACCCCCGGTAATTCACCCCAGAGTCCTTGCAGTGTTCATATGTTTTAATCCTCTCCCACCTCCCCCCAAGTCCTCCCGATGTCCCTGCTCTCAAATGTTGTGTTTGTGTCCTTCCCCTTCTTCCCCCTCTCTTTTGTGTCCTCCCCCCTCTCTCCGCATCTTGTCTGCCGCTCCCCTTGTTTTTTGTGTTTTGTGTGTCTGTTTGTCTTTTTGTGTGATTAATGTTTGCTCTTTCACGAGCCTCGATGTTGTATACAAAAAAAAAAAAAAAAAATCCTGGTGGCGTCTGGTCAAATCCGTTTCTGGTGTTTGTTCCTCCTCCATCCCCTCCCTTACCTCAAATGGCCACACAGTTGATATCGCACGTGACAATGCCGAATGCCTCAACTCTGCGTTTGCCTCAAAATCTTGTGTCCCAAACCCATCTCTCTCTGTTCCCACCTTACCCAGTCGAACCCATCTGCTCTTGGACTCTGTGTCCTCTCATGACAAGGTGGAGAAGTCTTTGTCAAACCTCGACTCTGATTCTACAACTGGACCAGACCATCAGCCCACGGGTCCTAAAATCCTGCTCTCCCGCTCTATCTCACCCTCTCTGTTCTTTTCACCTTCTTTTGCTCAAGGTCATCTGCTTGGAAATCAGCAAACATTACCGCTTTACACCAAAAAGGTGCAAAAACAGATCCTTGCAACTGCAGACTAATCAGCCTGCTCCTAATTATCAGCAAAGTCATGGAATCAATCATTGCTTCGGATATCAAACCCTTCCTCTTCTCCAATGGCTTGATCTCCGATCATCAATTTGGATTCAGACCAGGTCATTCTACTCTGGACATGCTGCTTCTGCTGTCTCAACAATGGATGGAGGTCCTCAATGCCAAACAGGAAATCAGAGTTGTCTCCCTTGACATATCACGTGCCTTCGATACGGTCTGGCACCCAGCTCTGCTCACCAAATTCTCATCCTATGGTATCCATGGAAATCTCCACGCATGGCTTGCGGACTTCCTCTCTGGGCGTAGTCAACGTGTGGCCCTGAATGGATTTCTCTCATCTCCCCCTTCCTGTTCAGGCTGGAGTTCCCCAAGGCAGTGTTCTGGGCCCTGTGCTTTTTCTGGTCTTCATCAATGATCTCTCTGACTCTCCGGAAAATCTTCTCTATCCCTTTGCTGATGACTCCACTCTCTGCCGCTCCATTCCTCTTCCCTCAGATCGGCAGTCTGCAGCCTCCTCACTCTCTGAGGACCTGGACAAAATCAGACTGGTCAAACAAGTGGAACATGTCTTTCAATCCTGACAAATCTCACACTCTTACTATGTCTCTCCGAAAAGACCGACTGGACAACCCTCCCATCTACTTTCTCAACAATCCTCTCCAAGAAGTTCTGTCGCTCAAGCTTTTGGGTCTCACTATCTGCCATGATCTTTCTTGGGAAAACCACATTTCCAAGCTGGCCTCCAAAGCTAGTCGCCGACTGGGCATCCTCCGTCGTGCGGTCTTTCCTTGGCACACCTGAGCTCCTCACCACATACAAGGCTTTCATCCGCAGCTCAATGGAATACTGTTCTCCCCAATGGGCCGGTGCTCCTGCCTCACACCTAGCTCGGCTTCACGCTGTTGAAACCAAAGCTTTCAGAATCATTGGAATCTCCCGCGATGAAGCTATCTCCGAGGGCCACTCACTCACCGCAGGCAGGTAGGTGGTCTTTCTGTCTTGTACCGACTCCTCTCCGGCCTTGCTCCCCCAGCTCTCTCTGTGCTTTGTCCCCCAAATATTCCTGCAGGTCACACAAGATCTGCCAGCAACCCTCTGATGGTTAAACTGCTGAAATCTAGGCTCTCTGCTCACCTTCACTCTTTCATTCCTCTTTTCTCCTGCCTCTGGAACAAATTCCCACACTCCCTTCAATCCAACTCCTCCCTCCAGGTCTTTAAAACAGCTGTTCACCACCATCTCTTATCTTCCCCCATCCAAAACCTTGATCTTTTCTACCCTTGCTAATTCACCCCAGATACACTTTGTTTGAAATTCCAACTTCTTTCCTGGAAGTCCTTGCAGTGTCCATATGTTTTATACCTCTCCCACCCCCCTTCCCATGCCTCCCCCCCCCCCCAAAGCCCTCTCCCTCCCACAGATCTCTCGATGTCCCTGCTCTCAAATGTTGTTTGTTTCCTTCCCCCTCTCTCCCCATCTTGTCTACCGCTCCCCATGTTATATGGTTTATGTGTTGGTTTGTCTTGGTGTGATTAATGTTAGCTCTTTCACGAGCCTCGATCTTGTATACAAAAAAAAAAAAAAAATCAAATCAATTTTGGTCATATATTTTTAGCACATATAAACTATATCGTTTGTGGTTCTATTATGCATATTCTAACCATATTGATAGAGACCAGTTGAGTTCAGGTTCCCTGGAACCTCTAGTTTTCTATTGCTTCGCAAAATATCACTACTGCATATATAATTTTGTATGTTCCGTGTCCTAAAGGGTTTCTACTGTCATCCAATAATTGTTTCCGTTCAAACTTTGAATAAAAACCATACATTAGTTTCTTCCTCTTCTTCAAAATCGCAAAGAGGCTTTTAGAACTGCCCAATTCGTGACTACCGGTAAACAAACGATTTTTTTTATGGCGTAGATGTTTGGTTCCTGTGTTTACAGCGTTTGTCTCCGTATGTTTGGATGGATGGATGAATGAATGAATGATCGTTTTAAGGCCATTTTTCCCCGCTAGAGCGGGGGTTAGCCTTGCGGGCCCCGTGACAATCATGGTTCCCTGTTTGAGGCAATGTTTTTTTTTATGGCCGGATGCCCTTCCTGACGCCAACCCTTGGTCGCCTCTTACGATGCGCAGGGATACGGTGTCCCTATTCTAAACCGGGGTACACACCGTGATCATTCATCCCAGCAAGCTGGTACTCAATTTGCCGACCTCGGAAGGATGACAGGCTGAGTCAACCCCCCTGGCGTTAATTCAGCGATCGATCGGGATTCGAACCCAGGATCCTAGGATCCCAAGCCGGCACCCTAACCGCTAAGCCAACACCAACACCATGGTAAACAACATGCTGGCACTAAAATAAAAAAACAACAAATAAAACGCTGACAATTTCAAAGGAGATACAGAAGAGAGGTAAATATAATACCTTTTTGCAGCGACAGTGATTCAGATGTAGTTGACGTGTACATGTTTATTCTTAACTTGCCATTTGTCATGCCTCGTGTATATTCTACTGCAATAAAAATTGATTCTGAAAATAAACAGATCGTTAGGGGAAAAATGAAGTTTGTTGAAGGAAAAAACACTGTTCAGCAATAAAAGCAATATTTACCATTAAGGATGAATGGTAAGCAAACAATTGTGAAAAAGCATCTTAAAAATATAGAATTAAGGAAGAAAAAGCCCTAGTCGGTCAACTTTTATGTTATTATTTGTCTGGCATAAATTTACCCGATGGTAACAAACGATGGGCCATATTGATGTGGTGGCGTGCACAGCACTAGGGCTATGAGTTGCTAAGCCACTTAAAATGCCTGAAAAGCAAATGTGTTTGCACGTGGAAGTTTTGTTGAGATGAAATGCTGCTTTTATTTTCTCATTTTTAGTCAGATTTAAAATCTTAATCTTTTGACTTCTTGACCAGAATGTGCGCATATAGATGTTTGGAATTTTGACAAGTGCCTGGAAATTTGTGCACTGACTATTGAAAATTATTTGGCTGATTGACCGAAAATACAGTAGGTTGATTTATTGTTGACCGAAATAGGTGATGTTTTATTGTTGTTGTTGATCATTTCCGTAATCCCTCCTTTGATAGTGGATGCCATGATTTCTTTTACCCAGGTGCCTGGCTTTTTCACGGATATGCAGCGTCGTTCCGTGTTGGACGCAGCTCAGATTGCTGGCCTCAATTGCCTGCGCTTGATGAATGACATCACCGCTGGTGAGAGCTCGTTGGCATGTTTTGGCACTTCAAATTAGCTGTGGTTACTCAGTAGACTTCTTATGGATATGACTATTAAAGTCTATTATAAGAGTAAATGAAGATACCATACATGTGCAAAAAATCAATTTTTGAATCTGAGCTGCTTCACACAACTTTGTCTGGCAAATTGTAGCATATTCCCACAAGACCATATTGTGTTTCCATTCACCTTTGCTCCAAAAATGCTACATCCCACCTCCAAGTTTACCCGATCAATTTGGCCCCACATTAGATTGCATTCCCTCGCTTTTGGAATCTGGCATTTGGCCATGGTGCTGGCGATAGCTCGCCTACTCTTCGCAAAGGTTACCTTGGGACATTTAATGTCCACAAACTAAAGCTAGCAGATGGGATGTCCATCTGCGGGATGGCACGCAGATCGATGAATCGCTGGGATCATACAAGTCTGAATCGCTGGGTTTATAGCTCGCACGAGATTCAAACCCAGATTAGACAGCTTAGAGGTGAGTGTGCGTACCATTAGACCATCCTGCCAGCCTGCATTATCAATACATTCTTTAAAATGTCAGCTTTTTGCTCATTAAAGATTATGCAAATGCCAGTGCAGTGTGAATTTGATTTGAACAAGTGAATAGCCTTTTGGTGAATCTGCATCATATAATTGAGTGATTTACCTGGATGCTCATTCATCTTATCAATGGTAGGACCCTCACCTATGTGCCTGGTATGTGCCCCCCCCCCCCTTTTCCCCCGGTAGAATCCTTTAATAAGCACAAATTTGAATGCAGTCAATACAACTTCGTTAGGCATCAGATATGAAGCAGGTGGCCAAGTTTCATCAAAATTGTTTGTTTGGTTCAAGCAATAATGACTGTAGTGTTTACTCACTCACTCACTCACTCACTCACTGACTGACTTACCTATGGGCACTGCTCAATCGCTTAAGGTCGCTGGACTAAAGTTCAGGTGAGCTAAAAATGAGTTTCATTCACCTATTGAAAAGTCACTAGTTTTAGGAAGCTTTTTTTAACATCTTACTATAATTCACCAAATGTCCGTCCGTCCGTCTGTCTGTCCGTTCGAAGGTACCGTAAAAACTGCTGAACTGCTGAACCGACTGACGATATTTTGGGTGGATAATCCTGGGATCTGCAGGAGTAAAATAGGCTATTTAGTTTTCCCAATTTCAGCTTTGGTCTCCAGGATTCTCAGGTTTGAACTCCCGCATAGCATTCGCATTCCCATAACGTTCATTGTGACGATGTTTTCATTGTGCCGATGTTGTTTTCCCGGGTGCTGCACAAAACGGTTGCACCGATCAAACTCGGTGACCTCGGACAAAGACCTTTTATAAGGACACGGGTTGAATCCCTGCTTGAGAGAATTCTAACCCATTTCAACTGAAGGAAACACGTATCGGGAGTACATACAACATAGCGATTGTGAACACTATTATCGATCACGATTCACGATCACGATCATAGTGTATCAATCGCTGTGGAACATTTGGTGAATTATAGTAAGATACTGTTTCGATTTTGATGATTTGCGTGTGATTTGATTTAACGGATGTTTATATGAATCGTTTAAAATAAAAAAAGCCTTCAATTTCTGATATTTTACCTTTTCATTTGGGCCTCCCAATTGAAGCCCCGCCTGTAGGGTGGGTACCGTTGCTTATATATATATAACCACTATAACTCTGAAAGGACAAGAGATATGCATACACTTACTCGGTTACCTTACATTGCTTAGCATAAAAACATATATAGATTTCCTGCCATTTTGATCCAAAATGGCTGATAAAAAAAGTACATTCCGGCAAGTCCTCGGTCTCTGACAGATTTTTCATTTGTTACTTGCAAAATCGAAGATTTTTCAAGTATATTGGTCGGTTGCGTTTGTGGTTCTGTCTGTTTGTCTGTTTGTTACTTGCCGGAAAAGATCCCGGCAAGTATGTTGATCGGTTGGTTTGTCTGTCTGTTTGCAATACTACGTCTACACCGTTGCACGTAGAATCGCCCAACTTTACACACATATTTGTCTTGCCCTGGAATAGACTGTGCCCAATTGATGACGTCATGGGTCACGTGGTTCGGCCGCCATCTTGGAAAAAAACGAAAAACATAGCACCTCTATATCTCCGAAAGTGCTGAATAGAAAAAATTGAGACATGGCTCATTGAAAAGAACTCTCCATGGGGAATAAAATATGTTGATGACCATCGGTCACGTGGTTCGGCCGCCATATTTGTCCTAAATGGCCGATAAAAAAGTAAATTCCGGCAAGTTCTCGGTCTCTGACCGATTTTTCATCTGTCTGTTTGTTCGCAGTACTACGTCTACACCGTTGCACGTAGAATCGCCAAACTTTACACACATATTTGTCTTGCCCTGGAATAGACTGTGCCCAATTTTTAACTCTTGGCCCAAAGCCTCCATTATGACGTCATAATTCGACAAGTACAAAACTTCATCCGATCAAGATGCAATTTCTTGAACGCCATGTCGGCATAAACGGGTGGAGAAAAAAAAAAATGTCATCGGTCACGTGGTTCGGCCGCCATCTTGGGAAAACGGAAAAACTTTGCTCTATATCTCAAAGTGCTGAATAGAAAAAATGGAGACATGGCTCGTAAAGAACTCTTCATGGGGAATAAAATATGTTGATGATGATGTCATAGGTGCCTCCATTATGACGTCATTCGACAAGTACAAAACTTCATCCGATCAAGATGAAATTTCTTGAGCATCATCAAGGAATAAATTAGTTTAGAAAACAAATAATGATGACGTCATCGGTCTCGTGGTTCGGCCGCCATATTTGTCCAAAATAGCTGATTAAAAAGGACATTCCGGCAAGTCCTCGGTCTCTGACCGATTTCGTTTATATGTTTTTGTTTGTATGTCTGTTTTTGTGTGTTTTTTGTATGTTTTTGTGTTTTTTGTATGTTTTTGTGTTTTTTGTATGTTTTTGTGTTTTTTGTATGTTTTTGTGTTTGTATGTTTGTGTTTTTTGTATTTTTTTTTGTTTTTTGTATATTTTTGTGTTTGTTTGTATGTTTGTATGTTTTTGTTTGTGTGTTTTTTTATGTTTGTGTGTTTGAGTGTTTGCTCACTTATACTTGTAACACAAATGTAAGTGCCTAGGTTTGATGGGGGAACCCATTTATTTTATATCAATTAATTATAAAAAGGGGAAAATGTCAATTATCTCATAATTTCTACCTCAAATTGAGTGCTCCATTACATAATGCCGGATATGATTTTACATTTTACATTGTGCATTTTGTAGGAAATACTGACCTATTGGATTTCATGAAACCCATCATTTAATGAGTAATTTACCAACTTTCCTTCATTCCCACTACTATGTGCTGTACTGGACCTTTAACTAGAATGTAAATACATGCAATACTGAAAAAGGCAGGGAGACAGAGTTAATAATGTAGAACTGGTACATTAAAGCAAAGCCTTTCCAGCGTTTTCACATGAAAACGCATAGGCACATCTGGGTTCTCCGAGCCCAATTACCCAGAATGGTGATGGCGGACAATCTTTCTATTGTGGCCATTGTGCATGCTGAATGGAGAGCATACAGTCTAGTTGGTGGATGCAAGTCTGTGGCTGAAGGTCTTATCTTGCGGTTGTAGTGTAGACCTCTGATTTGGGGGACCCGCTCTGGGAGCTCCCAAATCCCCTGAGAAGACCCCTGATCCGAACACGAAAAATGTAAGACTGAGCGATCCTGCGGACCCTCGAGTAGCAATCGGTTGGCAAATGAGGGATAGGTAGGGATCCAAAGTTGAGGGGTGGGGGGGGGGGGTGGAGGGGGTTCCTTCCCACCACTCCGGGAGCTCATTATCTAAAATCGAAGCCTGAGAGATTGTGTGGGCTATTGTCTTGTTTTATATGTCAAGTCTCAGAACAATCAGCCAGGTGATAATGGAGGAGTAGCAAAAATGGCAAAAAGTGAATGGACGGACAGATACCTGGGTGAAACCACCCATTTTATAAGTTTATCTCTTCGCAAATCGAGATGAGATTATGACATGATTACTCAAGAAGCTTTACATTCATTCATTCCGGTTTATTGAAGTCATTAAACATTGGACAAGGCAGTCCGAAGACTGAAAATTGTCAAGTTTACAATAATAAAATAGTATTTCATAAAACTTACAAATGTATATCGTAGCTTCTAAAATAATCTGGGAACGCCTGCGAGAAAGTGATGCGTTTCTGCACAACAAGAGTTGGAAAAGTCTCAGCTCGCACAAAAATCGGAGATCTTGCAGCTGCTCATAATGCCAAAAAAACTCCCGACAATGTGGTGCCCGAACTGTGGACGAGAGCGTTCTACCCACACCTCCGACTATCACTGGCAGTGCTTGGAAATCCGTGGTGACTCGTTTTAATGGTACAAGTTTTGACTGGACCCATTATTTTTAACCTGTCCAGATATTATGATAGGTTTTAGGGGTTAGGTGGTGGTTGCTTGGGTGCAGAGGAACGATGTTGCAAGGAGAAACGAGAGGAGATGTTCCCGAGACACTTTTAGATAGTTTGGGAGTGTTTGCCTTTGAGGTACCACGGGTTGCATGTTAGGCAAATTAAATTGACATAAGCCTTGGATTGCCAATTCCCATGCTCTGACTATCTTCAGATAAAGTCTTTGCATCTCTCTTCACCTGCAGTTGTTCTGGCATATGGGATCTACAAGCAAGACCTTCCTGGCCCTGATGAGAAGTCCCGATTGGTAGCATTTGTGGACTTGGGTCACTCGGCCTACCAGGTTGCTCTCTGTGCTTTCAACAAGGGCAAGCTCAAGGTATGCGAATGTATCAATGGTTAGCTTGTTTCAAATTGTGCATGCTAATATCAGAAAAAGCTGCAATGTTCTCATTGCAAGTCACCATATCAAAGGATACTGTTGGCAATTTTACTTGCTGTTGTAGTAATTGTCTATCATGAACACTAATTAATGGTTTGCATAGGCCTTTAAACTCCTTGAAAATTCTTGAAAAATGAGAAAGCATTTACCAGTACTGGAAATGCCTGGGAAACTTGTCAGTCCTTGAAACTCCTGGAAATTCAGAAATTGCACAAATATGAATAATTAATCTGCCTTGCACATTGTCGGAATTGTTCCGCCAGAAGAGGACGTTACCAATTTTAAATTCTCCCTGTGATTTACCAAAGCTGAGCCGAAATGGCCAAACCCAAAATTATAACCACTTGAAAACCTGCCAAAGCAAGTGTTTAAAGAAAGTCCCGATTAAGCAGGATATATCTACCTACTTTAGCATGCGTTCTGCCAATTGTAAATGGATATTTGGAGAATATGAAAAATGTCAAAGCCTTTGCTGTTTTAATTCCTTGTGACTGAGTCACATCCACTACCGGGATTGGCTCGTGTGGAGGAGTCTATTCACAAAGCCTGATGCAGGGTTTGTGAGAAGACATTCGATATCGGGAATGTGAGTGGAAAAAAGCCCAAGGTGGGAAAAAGGGGTAGGATCCATAACTAAATTGTAGTAAGAATAATGTGGACCTTGTGATTTGCGTAGCGTATATTTACTCTTGTAAAGAGAAAATACCAGAGTAAGTCGTCTGCTTAAACATTACGCTGAGGCAGCGTATGTAATTTATAGACAACTAGCCGAAAGCACCCGGCGTTGCCTGGGTTCTTTTTGAATGAATTTACGACTATAATTCGGCTTTTACTCACAGCCGTAGAAGATTGACCACTATAATTCAGCTCAGCTTTTAATTGCAAAATTGGCCCAGCCCGGCCGAGGCGGCCTCGACCGGCCTCACCACCTAGCATATAACCTTCCCGGGGCCCGTCCCGACATTTTTAGTTCTTTTTGAATTAATTTACTACTACAATTCAGCTTTTACTCACAGCCGTAGAAGATTGACTACTATAAATCAGCTCAGCTTTTAATTGTGAAATGGGCCCAGCCTGGCTGAGGCGGCCTCGCCACTTAGCCTATAACCTTCCCGGGGCCCATCCCGACATTTTTTGTTTCAGAGGTTTCCTCTTATCTTTCACCATTCAGGAGATTAGCGTGTGCAGACAAACAAACAAAAACTTTCTTTTATATATATAATAATATAATAAAAGATAGATAGATAAGATTGGTTTTATAAAACCAAAACAAACCCTTTTTGGAAGAGGCTAGGGTGAGGATTTCAGCACAGACACAGGAAAATGCACTGTGCTTAAAAGAAGACAGCATCAACTGTTTGGCCAGTGAACCTTAGGCCATGGCAGTGAGATCGGTTGCAGAGCCCTGGAGATTGGTGTCTGGCTTTCTTTTTTTTCTTTTTCTTTAAGTTTCTTCGGACTGCCTCATGGGGTTAGATGATGGCACTGCCACAGGACTGGACAGCCAATAAGTGGGATGCCCCCACCCTGCCAAAGTTTGCCAGGACCGTAACCACGTTTGAGTTCTGGTGCAGGTCAGAGATCAGTCTGTCCAGTTTCAATGGTAGTTCTTTTGATTTGGAGTATGAGTGGTTTGAGGCTGTAATGAGTCAGGAGGACATCGCCTCGCATCGCCTTAGCACCTATTCGCCTCCACACCCCAAACTTCACTGTGGCCACAACAATCGCCACACTGCAGCCCACAGCCGCAACCATCTGGCTCACCCAGAGCCTGCACATCCACCAACTTCGTTCCAGCCACTAGTCCTTGCCCACCCTCTTGTTTTAGTGATTCCTTTGCTAATTGGCAACACCATAGTTGGGTTAGGTTTTAGCTTATTCTTGCTCTCCTCTATACAAGTTTGTGTTTGCTTATCCCTCCCAATCTGTGTATGAGGACCACCAGATCTGTTCTGTACTTACTGATTGCCCCATCTACCCTTGTGCCCATATTTCATTGTAAATAAACACCATTTTAATTGTGAAGGAATGGTTTCCTGCCGCTTGCCTCCCACCCATTGAGCTGCCACTTCGGCCTCATTTGGGTGATCCTTGGGAAATATCGGTATTGAGTCAATGCAGTAGAATAAATGCTTTCGGATCCGCTAATGGTCTTACACCTCTGGTTCAGAGAAGTCTGTTAATGGACCCTCTGACATGACTATTATATTTATTTGTTTGAAAAAAATTAGTGGTTTGGACTTTTTTTTTTCCTCTTTTTTTTTTTAAATGTCCAAGTGACATTTGAAAATCCAATGTCACTTATTCATGAAGTGTGGGGGTTTTTTTTGGTTTGTTTGTTTTTTAAGTCCTGGAAAACAACTTTACTGTCATGGAAAACTTGGAATTTGGTCTTCCATTGCTGTGCATACCATGTAATTTACAGTGGCCTGAAGTATTCACCTCCCCTCCTTTTCTCCCCACCCTTACTCCCCCCCCCCCCCTCTCTCCCCACTCCTCTTTCTCCACTCCCTCCTCGCCAACTTTCTCGTCCCAATCACCATCCAAAGTTTTCACATTTCGATGCCACCCGAGGTTCTTTCATGATGCTTTCAAATCAAACTTGATATATAGTCCTCACAAACTACAAAGTCATAAAGCCAAAAAGATGCAGATAAAATGTGAATAAGTTAGATTAACAGAGAAAATTGGATTATTCTCATTTGCATAATTATTGAACCCCTTTGCCTCATTAACCTGAAATCAATCTGAATCACTTCAGGAGCAAATTATTTGTTTGAAAGGTAAAAAAATGAATGCAACAAGTTTCACCTGTATGTAATCAGTGGTTTTTGTTTTGTTTTGTTTTTTAATTAAAAACCTGTCGAAAGAGTTTTAAGGTGCAACTCACTTGGTCAACCAACAAGGCAAGCATGAAGACCCTTTATACAGGTCCTTAAAAAGAGTAATTTCCAGTTTTGAATGATTTTCAATTTTGTTTGACTGCCAGGCATGGCAAGAGTAAAAAATTATCTCACTTCTCTGTGCATGTGTGATCGGGACAAATCCAGAGCCAAAGCCAAAGGCGAAACGGCAAACTTGTCTTCCGATTCATGTTCCCATTAATGTTCAAAATACAACATTCAATTTAAATAATACAGTACAGTACGTGTACATACAGATCTTTGGGAAATCGACAGACACCAGCAGCATTTCAGGGAGGCTGCGATGTGTGCAAATGCAGGACTGTACAATATGGTTCCACAAAAAAGCCAGATGCATCATTGGAAGATTAACGAATCCCTGCATTCCGCTATTCAGCATGCCGCCCATGCATTTTGTTTTCCTGCATTTGAGCATTCGATTTCCTGCATTTAGCACTCGGCGTGTTAGAAAAAACCGTGTTTGTATGAATGGTTCTAAAGGCCGAAACGTGATTATAAAGTACGTATAATGTTTATAATTAAAGGATGTTTGGAAGCTGGGAACTACCTGTGCAATTGCATATTTTAGTTTGTTGAGCGAGTGACCACCCGCTTGTGCTCTGTATTGTAGGTTTTATCATTGGCATCTCATTATAAAGGTTTGTCGCATAGAATGGGAACATCGTTTTCTTTTATATTCCATTCTTTTCTTTGTTTTTTTTTTGTATCCCCATGTTGTCTTGCAGATTCTTGCAACAGCGTTTGACCCATTTCTCGGAGGGCGTGACTTCGATGAGATTCTAACGAAGTATTTCTGTGAGGAATTCCGCGCACGATACCGTATAGATACGCGCTCCCGTCCACGGTCTTACATGCGACTCCTGCAGGAATGTGAGAAGCTGAAGAAGCTCATGAGTGCTAACTCGACTGACATTCCCATGAACATCGAGTGCTTTTTCAATGATATTGATGTGTCAGGAAAGCTCAACAGGTATGCTTTATACGTGCTTATCTTGTTAGGATGGCAGCAAAGTGTGTGAACTATGCATTTCCAAACACAACGTTTGTTTTTAGCACCAATAGTAGTTGTCACTTATTTTATTATCATTATTATTATTATTTCATCATCCTCACCACTTCACTGTCTGGTGTTGGCTGAGCGGTTAGGGTGTGGCTTGGGATCCGAGGATCCTGGGTTCGAATCCTGATTGATGGCTGAATTAACACCAGGGGGGTTGACTCAGCCTGTCATCCTTCTGAGGTCGGCAAATTGAGCACCAGTTCACTGGTCATTCCATGTGTCACAAGAGGCGACTAACAGGGTTGGTGGCAGGAAGGGCATCCGGCCGTGAAACTGCTTCAAAAAGGGGACCACGGTGCCCAAAAAAAGGCCAACCCCTGCTCTGCGGGGAAAAATGGCCTCTAAAGGCGGTTCTTTTCTCCTTTCCTCACCACTTCACTACTTTAGTTATTCCACAGGGAAGTTTATATTTGATTCAGGATCATCCAGGTTTTGTAAGTCTAAGCTCCCCTCGGTCTAAGCTGTTATGCAAGGAAGAACGTGAGAAACTTTCCAAATCCACATGTGCAATGCTGATAGACATACCCAAGAAGACCTGAAGCTGTAATTGCTGATAAAGGCACTTCTACGAAGTATTGCTTCAGGGTTGAATACTTGTGTAAAATATATA
Source organism: Myxine glutinosa (assembly GCF_964187855.1). Lineage (NCBI taxonomy): Eukaryota > Metazoa > Chordata > Myxini > Myxiniformes > Myxinidae > Myxine > Myxine glutinosa. Next base: position 94,759,250 of record NC_136261.1, read on the forward strand.
TATTTCTGTATTTCATTTTTACTTGTGTTGTAAAAAAAAAAAAAAAAAAAAAAAATGCATTTTGACAATATATGTGGTATAATGTCTAGATCAGTGACAAAAAAATCTCATTTTTAATCAATTTTCAATTCAGGCTGTAACACTCCAAAATGTGAAAAACCTCAAGGGGTGTGAATACTTTCTGAAGCACTGTATTTCTTCATAATTTCTTCTGCCCCCAAAGCTGGATGGAGGGAGGCTATGTTTTCACCCCTGTCTCTGTCTGTGAACAGGATATATCAAAAAAAAGTGGATGAATTTTGACAATTTGTTGGAGAGGTTTGGTGTGTGACAAGGATGAAATGATTAGTTTTTAGTGAAGATTCAGATCTGGATACAAGACTTTTTAATCGATTCTTCACCATTTGGATGGGGCCAAAAACGACATACAGTATAACATGATGCCTCAGTTGTGGATGAGTTGCGACAAAACTAGGTGGATGAGTTTGTGAGGCGACAAGAACAAGCCGACTCGAGTTTGGTTCAGGTCTGGGTACAGATGCGGCCTGTTGGTGCGATACCACATGTAAAATGTTCAGCCTGGCGGAAGTATGCGCTCCCCCGAGTGCTGTTCTCGTATTTCGTTTTTAATATCAAGTGATGGACTTGTGTGCTCGCGACAGAAGATTCATCAGTTAATTCTTCTGTCAGCCAAAAATAGCAGTGCCGCCCATTATTGCCAAACGTGGCTTGTGACTCTTTTGGATAATTTGCCAATGGATTGTTAATGTGAGCAAATCTCATGTTGAGGCTAGAAACGTTTGGGGTGGAAGGAGTTTCCCTTGTAGGACAGTTTAGAAACGGACTCATCGTTGCTGGAAAAACTCAGTATTTATTTTTATATTAGGATTGGTTCTTTTGACCTGTCTTGTCCGTCCGTGCAGTAAAATATTTGAGCATACTGGGCTTGCCTCAGCATTTCAGCTGAACTTTGGAGCATATTGAGCCCACCCATTAACTTGGTACATTCCGTTTGGGGTGGGAGTGGTAAAAACGTGCAATGTCCAAACCACAAATGGTGTGTTTGTGGTGCCTTCTTTTCTGTCTGTGGTGTGTGTTGGTGTTGTTGGTAGTTGGTGTTGTTGGTAGTTGGTGTTGTTGGTAGTTGGTGTGTATGGGGGGGGGGGGGGGTGGAGGTGTGGTTTGTGGGGGGGGGGGGATTATTGGTTTGTGTGCGTGTGGTCGGGAGGGTAGGGGGGAGGAGGGGGTTTTTGGTTGTGTATTATAAATTTGGAATATAATGTTTGGATGATACATAATTTGGACTTTCATTTTGTTTTTTATTTGATTCTGCGTTTGAAATTTCTCATATGCAGCGCAGTTGCAAATGGCAATACGCTACATGCTTTTATTTGTATTGCAACAATTTTGTATAATTGAGCTACACAGATTTATCACGTCTATGTCTCACGATCTGTCCGTATCTATTTGTTGTTGGTTAATGAGTATTTGTACTTGTGCTAGTTTTGAGTCATGGAAGGAAAAAAAAAAAATTGTACTAAATGTTGTTTGGGAGGTGGGGTTGTGGGGGAGGGGTCGAGGGCACACCAGATTTGGATTCCCACTAATCTATTCCAGAGAGAAATCAAATCAAATTGACTGTCCATGTTCACTTGGGCAGCAGCAAGTAATTAAGAAGTTTTCAGATACGAATCATGCAAGCCAGGAATAAATCCGGCACTATTTTGTTATTTGCTGTTCTTCGTAGCCTCATCAACTCCTAAAAACAAGATGTCGTGTAGCCTCATCGTAGCCTCACCCTCCCTCCCCCACCCCCCACCCCAAAAAAAGTTGCCCTTGATCCATCAAAGTGCCCATTTCGTCCAGATTAAAATTGACGATATTTATCGAAGCTCAGGTCAATAGGATGAAAAGTGATTTTTTTTTCAGATGAAAATTGATAATTTTAGAAGTTTTACCTAGAGTTGACCTTTTGACCTTAAAATAGTTTCCCAATTCAGTGTGGCACAATGCAAATGCTGTTAAATTTCCAAGTCTATTGGATGAAAAATGGCGATTTTAGAAATTAGACCTCCAGATGACCTTTGACGTCAAAATCAATAGGCTTCTCAATTGTGACGACCTCTACAACTTGATAAAGTTTCATGACGATCGGTGTAGAATTGACCTGTAGGCGAGTGACAGACACAGAGAATAACAAACTCAGCCGACCAATCAATATACTTAAAATCTTCCATTTTGCAAGTAATAAAGCAATATGTATCCGACTGTATTTCATGAACCTGTAACTTTTTGAACTGAAAAGTACCAGCTGTTGCTGGAAAAACAAAATGCTTCAAAATTGACTTGTACGTTTAAATCTAGATTTTGGTGGGTAACCTTATCGCTAAGGGAGTCTCGTATAAACCATCACAAATGAGCTGACACGGCTTCATAGTTAACAAACGTTTTGATGTTTTGTTCTCAAGTCGTTTTTCAGCGGTGTTGTCATTTTTTTTCATCTTGGTCTGATTTTTGTGCCTTTTCAAATACGATGAATTTGGAACATTCTGTATTGTGCCTCACTCGGTGGTATTGTGCTTGTCGTCAATTAATTAATGAGACCCTACAACCGACAGTTACATCTTACCAGGGTATATAGATTACGTTTGATCTGGCAATGAACTATGTTCAAGTACATCTATAATTAAGTGGGTCAATGTGCATACTTATTGACCGATCACAATAGCGACTCCATTTTGGGCAAGGATAATGATCGCATGATGTTTGTTTGTGCAGAATGTGGTCTTGAGAAACGAGGTGAAAATTTATTTAGTCTTTACTGATTATTTTTGAGTATCGGATATCATTTTGAATAGAAGGTGCAACATTTCCTATGACATTCCAAGAAGCAGTGATCGAATTGTACACAACTGGTGAGGTACCCGTGCTATGCATGGGTGGGAGGCCAGAAACAGACAATGCAGAAACGGCGAATGCTAAAGCATGAAACCAATAAATTCCACATTCCTGTAGCACCTTCAGTCGCACGTCAGACATGGACAGCAAGTTCGTGAAGGACTTCCATGAAAAACGTACCTGTTGGCAAACAAACGGGTACGTTTGTTCCATACCCAGTCAATGGCAAATCTGCATATGACGATGCGCGAATTCACGTTTAGAAAGTAGAAACCGTCACGGCATTTCTTCATTCACTTGAACTCGATATCTCTTTTTTCATTCCAAACAGCATAACTCCAATCACAAATGAAATAACATTAATATGAAAAATAAACTTTTAACAACATTTGTGTCATAATTGTATATAACATTTGTCATAAACAAATATTTATATCCTGATGTAAAGTTCCTTACGGTTGGGTGAACACAATTACGAATTCAAAATCGTAATTGTATTCACTCAATTCCAATCATCAATTGATACTTTAACAAAACGATTGACACGATTAACGTTTAACGATTTAACATTACGATTGAATGACGGTTGTATTTGGATATTATCAAACCCGCGCATTGCCGTCATCTGTCCACTTCCGCATTCGCGGCAGGTTCATAATTGTCATCAAAATCGAAACTATTTGTAGAATTTCAATAAAATCCACATCACTGTTCATATCGGTAAATATTATTCCATAGTGTTTGGAAAAACTGGAAAAATTGGAAAAACAATATAGCCTATTTTACTCCCAGGGGTCCCAGAATTACCCACCCAAAATATCGTTGCGATCGGTTGAGCTGTTTTTGCGGTACCTGGGAACCGACGGACGGACTTTTGGTGAATTATAGTAGGATGAAGGATTGCGAAAAGTGATGTGATCTTTTGGTTGTTTGCGTTAATAAAATTGGAAGAGTTCCCTTATGAGAAATTTAAATGCAGGAGGAGTCCATTGGGCACATCAAACCCTGCGCTAATATTGACAACCTGTGGTTGTTTATCCGTGCTCTATCCTTTTTTTTTTTCCTTTTTTTTTCTTTTTCTTAATGCCGAGAGTCAAGCAAGGAAGTAGCACGTACCATTTTAGTCTTTGGTACGACTTGGCCAGGGTTTGACCTGCCCACCTACCAGACTGTCAATGCTCTCACCATACACCACTGAGTCTGAGTTGTTCTCATCAACACAATACAAGATTTGCAATCAATTGATGTTGTGTTCTGCATTGACAGAAGGTGCAAGTAACTCTTTGATTGCAGGGCAACATTCGAGGAAATGTGTGCTAGTTTGTTACCTCGCCTCAAGAAACCTCTTGTGGAAGTCATGCAACAAGCTGGTGAGTGAAGGAAGACTACGGACATTGGTGGGATTTTAAAAAGTGAATATTGTTTCATTCTTTGGGGGTTCTGACGCCTTTCATGTGCACACGTTGCCTGCTACTTGTGTAGATGTAAAGCTCGATGATGTGTATTCCGTGGAGGTTGTGGGTGGGGCAACACGCCTTCCCTTCGTGAAGGAAATCGTTTCGCGCTTCTTTGGCAAAGAGATCAGTACGACACTCAATGCAGATGAGGCGGTTGCCCGTGGATGCGCCCTCCAGGTGAGAGAAGGTCACAGCCTCCCATGATTCACCAACTGCGAATGTTTGCCATTGCTTTGATCAATAAATTAATTTCTAATTGAGTCCAAAGCATACCATGCACAAGAACTGTGACTGGGAAGCCAGTATACCACATTGTGGTACATTTGGAATAACGTAGTTTCGGAAAGCATTTGACTGCAATGTGTGGGTTGCCTTTGTGAAAATCTTATTTAATTTTTTTTTTTTTACCTCTATGCATGTTTTATATATATATTGGATTTGATTAATTTTACTCAATTATAAGTTTATTATATGATGTCCATTGACTTCTATCCAGTCTGAAATCATTGTCCAACGTTTTTAAGATCTTTTTTTAATATCTTTTTTTTTCTTTTTCTTGGGGTCAAATCTGAACATAAGTACAAGCTTTTTTTGGGGGGGGGGGGGGGGGGAGAACATTGCTTGCACAAACTCATCGAGCCAGGATATGCATCTGAAATTGCTTTCACATGCACACATTGAGCCAAGATAGGTATTGGTTGGTAACTAGGTTGGTAACAACTCGCCTTTTGCTCTATTTTAGGAGGTTGTCCGATCTGGAAAGCTAATTTGGCCTTGAGCATTTCCTTGTTTATTAAAAAAATATTAAAACAACAATCCAGGTAATAGCACCGGAAAGACCATCCAAGGAATGACGTAAAAGCTCATTTTATTTGTATACACAAGCTCACGTTTGGTAACAAACACATTCCATTTCATCCCTCTTTAAAATTGGAAGTAAATTAACTCTGTGTAGGGCTAATAATTTCCCCTGTCCTTGACTACTGCATTCCTAGACTGATTTTGTCTACCTTGCTTTCGTTGACATTAAAAAGATGTATTCCTTCCTAAATTTGATGGACATTATTATTTCATAAGCAGCCTTTGGCTGCTGGTTGCATCTGCTGGGAGTGTGGCTGTTGCAGTGCCCCCACTTCCAGAAAACTGGTACTCGTTTTACCAACCTTGGAATGATAGGCTGAGTCAACCCAACTGGTTTTATTTAACGACACAACAGGGGCTCAAACTCAAGAAAGACCCCATCATCTCAAGACGGGCACCTTAACCATTAAGCTAACACTGCTTATTTGATGGCAATAACAGCTGTAGCGATTTTTTTTTTTTTTTTTTCTTCAAGTTTTATCAAAATATTCTTAACTTGAAATATATATATATATATATATATATATATATATATATATATATATATATATATATATATATATATATATAGATATATAGATATAGATATAGATATATAGATATATATAATTATATATATTGTTACGGAACGTGACGTCGGCCTCGGTTCCCGTTATCGAGGGGGGATTGAGCCCCTCATCTGTTACTGACCGACGTGGTCCCGGGGGTATGACGCCACGCCCGGTCGGCGCTGGGTAGGGTTTTAGGCCCACAAGTCCTATGACCTAAATACCAGCACTTCCCGGTACGCGAAGGAACACCCCCTGCTCACGGCCGCAGCGTAATGGATGTTGCGCCGAGCGAACCGCGGCGTGAGCCGTTTACCAAGACTAGACCCGATTCCTTAAACGTTGGCCAAAATCGTGCCACAGGTGTCCAATGAGGGAAATCACAAAGACGACACGGATGTGAAGAAGAGGAAGACGAAGGCAAAAAGGGTTTGAAAATGCTACTATATTTATTCCTACTATTTACAGGACCAAAATAACCAAGGAAGAACGAAAGATAATAAAATAAAGACAGAAGGAATCAAGGAGACAGTGCAACGCTAGCTTACCTACAGTCTTAATTATACCTAGGACGAGACACACAAAACGGACGACAATCAAACTCACACGAATGGGGAAATGAAAGCAGGAACGATTGGCTGGAAGGAGGGGAAGGTCCAAGTGGTCCACAGAGCTGGAAGGATGCGGGTGGTGGGTGTGATCCCGGCTCGAGTTGAGCAGCCGCCGACTCTCCCCAATCGTCTCCGCACGGCGACGTGGCTTCTTGGCCGCAACTGCCGTCACTGCCGTCGACGCTCCAAGCTGCGGTGGCTAAACCTGCCGTTGGTTCAAAGCTGCGGTTTGTTCACAAGCTGCGGTGGACTCTTTTGTGCATCTCTCTCCCTCAATCTCCTGCTTTTTGCCGCCGTGGGGGACGTCGCGTGCTTTTTCCGGACTCCTCTGCCGTATCTTATCTCCGTAACTCATCTGGACTCATCTCTTGCGCGTCTCTCTGAAGCTCGTCTCCAGCGCATCTCGTGGTGGGGGCGTCTCCCGCGGGTTATATAAGCCCCCCCCCCCCTTGAACCTTCGCGAACCTACTCCATGGTTCTCCCCACACCCTCTCAAAGCCAAACCCCTCGTTCTGGGTTGGCCGGCAAGGGCTGGCTCACTCCTCCCCTCTATGACGAGGTGGAGACACGCCTTTCTTCTCCGAGCCGACCGCGTGCTCAATGGAGGCAAATGCAGTTGGTAATAAAGGCTTTTGGAATGGGAATGAAAGGGAATCTACTCTATTTGAATTCGGTGCAATGGAGTATTAATTAATGGAAGACAAAGCCTTAACCTAATACACAGAATAAGGAAATAACTACCAACAAGGAGGAAATCTATGATTGGCTAACGTGATTGTATATGACCTAACTAAGGGACGCCCTTTGACCTTTATACACAACTGGAGGAAGGAGGGTGATATTTTTTACAACAATAAAAAAAACACAATTCTCATTTCCACAACACTGCACCCTCCTCCTCTTAGGCACGTCCCGGGCCTATTACCTTTACTTTTAGTGTGGCACGTAGGTGTAGTTCCCTCTACATTTAACCTGACCCTGAGTGTGACAGTTTTAAAACACAAATAACTATGTCCCGCTGCTCCATTGCACCCTACCTAACAGACTCACGCCCACAACTAACCGAATTGCGGAATTGTCTTCAAACTATACATTTACGATGGGGGAGCATTATTTACAGTGACTCTATTTTATTTACAAAACTAACCCAGGACCTGTGATTGTTCTTTTGGGGGGGAGACAGTCTGCCCTGCATCGACGCACCAGAAAGCACCAAGAACGCACCAAAACACCATCAAGCACCACAAAGCACCCTTTGGTGCACAGTCATCACAGTTCAATAAAAAAAAATGAACCCAACAAACCCTGGTGCTGGTCTTCCTCTTCGGCTCCCTCTGCTGGCCATGGTTCTTCCAGATGTTGTCAACTTCTTTGCTGGCGGCCTATTTGCAATAATAAAAGGAAATGCACCCAACGTGTCCATTTTTATTTATGGCCCACAGGGCCGACTACGTGTGGTTCACCTGTGTGGCATAGGTGCCCTGTGACCAAGGTCCGCCAGCAAGATCTCGGGCCTTCATGGCCGGTTCCAGCAGAGGGGCCATGCCCCAACCCATGGGGTCCATCAGTGGTGCTCAGCCACAGACATGTGGTCCATAACGTGGTGCATTGATGCAGACAGCTGGTTGCGGGAGTTTTGGGCGCACAATGGCGGACTCCCGCACGCTCCCCTCGGCGCCCAGTGGCGCACAGTCCTCGTGTGGGAGACAAGGGGGGGGGGGGGGGTGGAAAGACAGGTGAGCGAGGGGTAAGGTCACAAGGGTACACATCAAACAAGGCAATGCAAGGCGAGGTGCGTTTGGAGACGGAGCGGAGAAAAGCTCGTCCCTACCGTACGTCACCCCCCCTGTCACCTACTCTACCCTTGCTCTTACCCCATATTTACAACAATCTACACATTTACAAATTCGTCACTGATGTCTCGTCTTCCCCATATTTCCCCTCTACCAAATTCGTCACCACAATCCCCCTAACCCAAATTTGCCATCACCAATTCATCATCAATCCTCATAAGGAGGGAGAGACGGAACAACAGCACAATGTCACACCCACGTCATGATGCATCTCACAATCCAAACATTTGCACAAAAATAATAAAAACCAACAAACCACGGCATGGTGTGGAGCTTTTTCACCTCAGGTGAGTGGATGTAGATGGTGCGAGGAGATTCTTAATCCTAACTACTTCCTAAATGACTTTAACACACTTTACACTACCCGGGGTCTTTCCCTGCAAAACCATTGGCCGACTTACACTCTATGCGGTTTTAAGAACCAAATTGCCATTGACCAAACTGTGGTGCTTCCTCAATTTGGGGTCTCACTCCCCCGATTCATCTCCCGGTGCCCTTGCACAATTTCCGGGCTGGGGCGTGTGGCTCTCCCAGCAGGTCCACCCACCTGCACACCCCCACCACTGTAGTTGCCTCCGAGCTTACCTGCTCCTTCGCCTAACCTATCTACTGGGGAAGGCCCTCTGGCGCTCTCCCCACTCGGTGCCCCCTGGCACTGGGCTACCCGGGTCCGTCCTCCGGATCCTCGGGCCCCATCCACAACTCTAACGGCTCCCAGAGCCCACCTGCGGCCTCACCTGGCCGACATCCTCACAGTGGCGGGGTGTCCATTCAACTACACACACTAACAGGCTACACGCCCAGCCATTTCCACGTCACTAATGCACCCATCCAAACTCCATTCTTCCACCACCACAGATGCCAATATCCAACCACAATTTACCTCTACCCTCTACCTAACTCTTAAACTACCCTCCCCGGGTATTCGTGATGGGGTCCATCCTCCTTTCCCCCATCCACACCTTCGCACCATCCACTCTACTCCAGTTTCCACCATACTCACTCCACGACCATCCATTCCATGCTCCATATATTCCACACTCCATGTATTCCACACAACCATTCTCCATACACCTGTAGTTGCACACCTGTGCAATCACACCTGGTGCCACCTGCACCCTCCTTCCTTCCTGGACCATTTGGTCAACACAACACACATCACCATCACTCACTCATACACTGCTCCGTACACCTGTTCAGTTGCACACCTGTGCAATCTCACTTGTTCCTCACTCACTGCTCCATACACTTCCACGCTCAATACAATTCACAATCACCTTCTCACAATACACTTCTGAATACCTTTTTACACACACGGCATCATCTCATCTACCTGGTGCCCTGCTAAAACTCTCGCTTCCCAGTCGCCCCTTATATTATTGCGCTCCCTTGTCATTATAATCCAACTGCCCTCTCTATGTCCCCACTACCTGTTCAAAGTCGCTACTTAAACTCAGTTACCTATGGTCAATCTCTAGGTCCCTACACACGATATCCTAACCCTCCCGGGCTAGTTTTCACTGCCAACCCCATAAACCTAGTGCTCCTTTGCCCCCGCTGTGAGGGATGGCAGAGTTGCCATCCCTCCACATCGGGCATCTCTCACTATAAATTTTGCTCACCAAATTCTAGCCAATCAAAAATTTGCCAATCACTACCAATCATCTCTGCCAATCATCTCTGCCAATCATATCCACTATTTTCAATTTCGGGTCCAAAACACTATCATCATCACAGTCCGCTATATCTGAGCCTCGGTGCATCGTCACATCATTAAAACTCGGCTTCGCAAAGCCGAGCAATGAATGCGGTGGTTTGGTCGCCTGCAGGTTGAATCCGTCCGGCTTTCAGTTCAAGGGAGGTGGTTTGGTCGGGCCGAGATTCTACGCACCATCTCGGCGCGGCACCTTGCGGTCCCGGGCCCGATGACCGAGGCTCGCCCGGTCGGAACCCCGTCCCCGCCACCAGGGGGCACCGTTCCGCTTCCTCCTACTCGCCCCTGAACCGGACCGGTCGCCTCGTCCGACACGGCCCGGACTCGACCGTGCGGGGCGGGGCCAGGCCCGAATCGTGCGCGACGCTCCAAAGCGGGGCGACGCAGCATCGATCCGCGCGAAGCTTCACATCCAACAAAGCGCGCCCCGCGCGAGGCTTCGCATCCAACAAAGCGCTCCGCGCACCGAGCGCCCGCTATCCGTCGCCCTAGCTGCTAACCCGGTCAACGTCGATGCTTCACTTGCATGCTCGCACCACGCGACCCGTTTCACACTCACAAAGCCCGGCGTTCCAACGCCGTCAGTACATTCCACACACTCCGTCCATTCCACCAACGCACTCCCTGTTACACACCACACCTCTCGCGCTCACTCGCCGTTCGCACACTCCCTTAACACACCTTGCGCACTCTCCCTCGGTACGTACTCTGTACCACTCACCATGGGCGTGCACTCTTGCATCCACCCACTCACGCGCTCCGATGGGCTCTCCCACACCCGCGCCATTACCAACTCAGGTGTGCTTTCTCGCACACCCTCTCCGTTTATCCCAAACGTGCAGCCTCACACCCGCTCCTCCTCCAACTCGCTCTCCGGGTCACTCTCACCCTCACACGTACACTCCGTCGTGCATTCCCGCTCACACTCCGTCCACCCCGACGTGCATTCTCGCTCGCACTCGGTTTCACACTCGCGCTTCGTAACACGCTCACTCCTTGACGCACACTTTTTTTCCACACGCGCGCCATTTCCACTCACACGGGACCCTTCAACGCCCGGGTGCCGTATCGATCCCAATCGCGCGGCAATTCTCTTCGCGCCGAACACTTTTCTACAAAATCTCCCGGCTCCACATACAGCCCGTCTCACCTTCGGGGTTCTTCTTCCTCCCTGCACCAACACCTGCAAATCTTTATAAGGATTAATGAGCACAGCATCATGATGTGGGCAGGGACTTTGCACATTTTCCATTCCTCCCTGCCACGAGTGCTTTTCTAAGCCCCCGGTCTCTCCAATTTCAATTCCCAGCACTTTTTCTTTATTCACCTCGACGACCGTTGGTTTTATTAAAATTCCCTCTTCTACCTCAACGGTCGCTGGCTGCCCCACACCCCGGGTCGCGATTTCTATACCCGTCATTGTACCCGCGCTTTCCTCCACTTCGCCCAACCAGTGCTTCTCGACCCGCGTTACCTCCTCGTGCACCCCTGGGACCTGCTCGCTCAACCCGCGGTCTCTGTCCCTCTCCGCTTCCCCTACTTCATATGCTACTCTGTCCCTCGCCATTTCCTCAGTTATTTCTTTAATTTGGTTTCTGGTACCCCTTGCTTCGTCCCTCATTGCCCCCATTTGGCCCTTCATTGCTCCCATTTTGCCCCCCATATCATTTCTCAATTCCCCGATTTTGGCTTCTAGCCCCATATTCCCCATTAGTATGGCTGCATTAATCTGTGCCATGAGGTCACATGTGCACATCAATTCCCCCTATTTGCGCAGCGGGCGCGGCTACCCCGCGCTCGTGCGAGCCGCCACTTTGTGCGTCTGATACCACGTGCGCGAGGGCGCCATTTTGTGCACCTGACACCTCAACCACATCATGATTTCTCTCCTCCATTTCTTCCCCTCTGGTCCTGGGTTACCCGTAACCCCTCCTCTAGTTTCCCCACCGGCATCCGATCATCTTGATTCTTGACCATCCATGGCACGATTTTCAAATTTTGAATTTTATAACAAAATTTCGGCCCACTCGTAATTTGAGCGCGCTAAGCGCTACAGGTCCGTATCCCACTCCTGACACCAATTGTTACGGAACCCAACGTCGACCTCGGTTCCCGTTATCGAGGGGGGATTGAGCCCCTCGTCTGTTACTGACCGACATGGTCCCGGGGGCATGACGCCCCGCCCGGTCGGTGCTGGGTAGGGTTTTAGGCCCACAAGTCCTATGACATAAATACCAGCGCTTCCCGTTACGGGAAGGAACACCCCCCGCTCACGGCCGTAGCGTAATGGATGTTGCGCCGAGCGAAGCGAACCGCGGCGTGAGCCGTTTACCAAGACTAGACCCGATTCCTTAAACGTTGGCCAAAATCGTGCCACAGGTGTCCAATGAGGGAAATCACAAAGACGACACGGATGTGAAGAAGAGGAAGACTAAGGCAAAAAGTTTGAAAATGCAACTATTTATTCCTACTATTTACAGGACCAAAATAACCAAGGAAGAAGGAAAGATAATAAAATAAAGACAGAAGGAATCAAGGAGACACAGTGCAACGCTAGCTTACCTACAGTCTTAATTATACCTAGGACGAGACACACAAAACGGACGACAATCAAACTCACACGAATGGGGAAATGAAGGCAGGAACGATTGGCTGGAAGGAGGGGAAGGTCCAAGTGGTCCACAGAGCTGGAAGTATGCGGGTGGTGGGTGTGATCCCGGCTCGAGTTGAGCAGCCGGCGACATGGCTTCTCCGCACGGCGACGTGGCTCCGCACGGCGACGTGGCTTCTTGGCCGCAACTGCCGTCACCGCCGTCGACGCTCCAAGCTGCGGTGGCTAAACCTGCCGTTGGTTCAAAGCTGCGGTTTGTTCACAAGCTGCGGTGGACTCTTTTGTGCATCTCTCTCCCTCAATCTCCTGCTTTTTGCCGCCGTGGGGACGTCACGTGCTTTTTCTGGACTCCTCCTCTGCCGTATCTTATCTCCGTAGCTCATCTGGACTCATCTCTTGCGCGTCTCTTATCTCCGTAGCTCATCTGGACTCATCTCTTGCACGTCTCTCTCTGAAGCTTGTCTCCAGGGCATCTCGTGGTGGGGGCGTCTCCCGCGGGTTATATAAGCCCCCCCCTTGAACCTTCGCGAACCTACTCCATGGTTCTCCCCACGCCCTCTCAAAGCCAAACCCCTCGTTCTGGGTTGGCCGGCAAGGGCTGGCTCACTCCTCCCCTCTATGACGAGGTGGAGACACGCCTTTCTTCTCCGAGCCGACCGCGTGCTCAATGGAGGCAAATGCAGTTGGTAATAAAGGCTTTTGGAATGGGAATGAAAGGGAATCTACTCTATTTGAATTCGGTGCAATGGAGTATTAATTAATGGAAGACAAAGCCTTAACCTAACACACAGAATAAGGAAATAACTACCAACAAGGAGGAAATCTATGATTGGCTAACGTGATTGTATATGACCTAACTAAGGGACGCCCTTTGACCTTTATACACAACTGGAGGAAGGAGGGGATATTTTTTACAACAATAAAAAAACACAATTCTCATTTCCACAACAATATATATATATATATACATATATATAAAGACTTGGCATTTAATATGAAATATTTTTTTGTGGGGGTGAACTTACTTTTCAAGATGACTTAGAACCAAAAGTTCATTGGAATTATGTTGAAATTATTCTAGATTTTGTTGATGTGACCTTTAAAAGAAACAAAAACCACATTTGACATTTTGAAGCAAATAAATTGATCCTTGAAAGTGATGTAAACTGATATCGAACTCAATTCACAGACAGTACTGTGTTAAACTTCTGTACATTTTCCAGAAGTATCTCTATTTTGCACATTTGCCAAATTTTTTTATTTTAACAAAAACAAAAGTTAAATTACGACTAGGATTACGGACAGTAAAATTACAGTTCAGTACTTCGTGTAACCCCCACGAGCCTTCAGGAGAGCACGTACACGTTGAGGCATGCTGTTCACAAGATTTGCCAAGGTTTGGACAGGAATCGCTTGCCATGCAGTGACAATAGCCTGCTGCAATTCACGCACAGAGGTAGGCTGCTGGTCCAAGTTGTCGATTTGACGCGTTAATTCTGCCCACGTTCTCCATCGGATTCATATCCGGGGACATGGCAGGCCACTCCATATGCTCCACACCACGGTCAGCAAGAAAGTGTTGGATCATGCGAGCATGATGAGGCCGTGCATTGTCATCTTGGAAGACAAAGTTTAATCGAAAGGCTACACGAGCAAATGGAAACAATGTTTCTTCCAGAATGACCCAGTACTTGAACTGGTTCAGCTTTCCATTCAGAACAACCAGGTCAGTTTTGCCCCCTGCATGAAAAGCAGCCCAAACGGTCACCCCACCACCTCCAGCTTGGACTCTTGGCACTATACAATCTTCGTTGTAGGCTTCATGCACTTGTCTGTGTACTCGGACGCAGCCATCTTGACGATAGACCAGAAATCTGGACTCGTCACTGAAGATCACGTGATTCCAGTGTCCTGGCTGCCATTGACGGTGCTCTCTGGCCCACTGCAATCGGCGCTGGCGGTGTTGTCTGGTCAGGCGTGGCTTTCTCAGGGGACGCCTGGCACGATAACCTGCTTGAACCGTTCGTTGACTAGCCTTCTGGATACAGGCACATTGGTCAGTTGCTGCCACTCAGCCCTAAGCCGATTAGCTGACTTGATACGGCCATTGCGGGCTAACCGGTGCAGCTTGCGATCATCCCTCCTTGTGACACAAAAAAGCAAAAAGCATGAACATCACAAGGGGTGGTGCAACAAAAGGCACGCACTTGAATACTGTCAAAACAAAATGACACAGGAATGGACACAACACTCCTAACAGTCAAGGACAGAATGACAGCAGTCCTCAATATCATGTGTGTCCTCCCTGAGCTGTGATGCAGGCTGTACACCTCTGACGCATGCTCTGTACCAGGCGTCTGATGCGGTCCTGTGGAAGTCTGTCCCACTCCTCCTGCAAGCCTTGAATGAGCATTTGCCGATTGACAGTCGTTGATCTCCTCGATACAAGACGTCGAACAAGCTCATCCCATAAATGCTCAATGGGATTGAGGTCAGGGGAATAAGGCATCCAAGGGCTCACTTCAGCTCCCTGTTCCTGGGGTAAGTTGGTGGTCAGGCGAGCAGCATGGGGTCGAGCGTTGTCCTGCTGGAAAACTGCGATGTCAGGATGAGCCTGGAGAAATGGCAGCAGATGAGGTCGCAAAACTTCATTGACATAGCGCTGACTAGTGAGATTGCTTTCAATGATGACCAGAGGTGTCCTGAAACGGGTGGAAATGCCGGCCCATACTATCACACTGGGTCCTCCCCAACGATTGATCTGGTGAATACAGCATGATGCATACCTTTCCCCACCTCTGCGTTATACCCGCTGACGCCCATCAGCAGCATGGAGGCAAAATCTGGACTAATCGCTGAACAAGACTGCACTCCACTGTTGCTGTGTCCAGCGGCGATGCTGCAGACACCATCTTTGTCTGTTCTGCCGATGCACTGCGTTCAACACTGCACCTCTGCAAGGACGTCTTGCCACCAGGCCCTCACCTCTCAAGCGCCTCCGCACAGTAGAAACACTGATGCGGTTGTTGTGGTGACCTTTTGTCACTGCAGCTGCAGGGTGGAAACGATCACGATGATGCTGCAGCACAATGCAACGGTCTTGGTTTTGGGTAGTTGCCCGTGGTCTTCCTCTTCGTGGACCATCATTCACAGTTCCAGTTTCACCGTAATGCCTGGCCAGGTTGGAAATTGCAGGCTGTGAGCAAACAAGACGTTGGGCAATTGTTCGCTGGCTTACACCAGCCTCAAGCATCCCAATCGCCCTTAAACGTTGTTCAGATGTCAGGCGTGGCATCTGAATTTTGTTGGTTTTCCCTGCCAGAAGCCTCTAGAGTCTAGACTCTAGAGTGACTTCAGACAGCAGTAAATGAATGTCTAACCACAAGAAATGAAGGATTTCATTATGAGGGTCATTATTTAAAGGGAAAGATCCCTATACAGAACCACTCAAGCATGCCATTGTTGATCAACCAGGTGATTGAAGTGAAGTTCCCGTTACATAATCAGCCATTACAATTGAAGAAACGTGTTTGTAAAGCTAAATAATTTCAAAAAATGAAAGTGATAAGTTTCTTTTGATGTTCAGTATATTTGTAAATATTGTTGATGCTGAACGCTCGTGGAAGTTCTAGTGAGCGATTGCTATGTTTGAAAAGATTCCATAAGAATGTTACTCTTGATGTGGAGTGGAAAGCTACTTTATGTACCTCTATTTTGAATTTGACGATCATCTTAGTATCCACATGACAGTGCTATGATTTTAACTTTGCAATTATTGTTCGATTGAAGTTTTCCTATAACTCTTTTCTATAGACTGAATGTTTTCTTTACCTCGTTTGTAATCCTAAATGTCTATACGGTCCTATGAGAAAAGCACCGACTGCTGACCACAGACCAAACCAATTGGGCCACATTTCCAGTCTGATGGGAGTGCTTTGAGCACCATTCCATTGCTTTGGCTGGAAATTTACCAACCAACGGCCTCTGTGCAACATGACAGCAAATCTTATTGTACTTTTTGAGCAATTTGTATTTGCACATATGAGTGAGGCCCACAAATCATTCAGTATTGTGACAGAACTACCTCTCTGGGTTTGTTGCTGCACAAAGGTTTGTCCATTTATTTTCTTCTTCTTTTTTTTTTTTTGAACCAAATCTATGGTTAAATTTGCCTGCCATGGGAGACCAACTAATAGCGTCGACAGCATTGCGATTTTCTGCATGTCTGATTGAGAAGCCAGCCAATGTCATGTTTTATGCTTGTATCTCTTTGCATTATATTTGAAAAACTTTATAGCCATTAAGTATAAATTCCAGTCCAACTTTTAGGTTTACTTTCCTTGATGGTGTCCTGTTTCAAGTTGGATTTTTTCCGTCTGTGCGCAACAGTGCGCGATGCTTTCACCGGTATTTAAAGTTCGAGATTTTTCGATCACGGATGCAGTCCCTTACACCATCAACCTCAAGTGGAGCTCAGAAATGGATGAAAGCGAAGGGTGAGTTGGTATTTTACACCTGGCTGCCTGGTAACCTGTTTGAAGTGTTTTTGAGCCTTGGGGTTTTTTTACCTGCGACATATGGCAAGTCTACAAGAGCTTCACGTTGTTGTTGGGGTTCTTGATGGTGGTCGATTTTTGAAATGTGCACCCATTGGTCGGACAGCTGCTGCACAATATCCGCATCTGTTGCTCGACTCCATCCACCATGTCACCCAGACAAAATGATATGGCTGCTATCTTTGTTTTCTGGTGGGCCTTGCAGGCCTGTCTCTGCTGATTATACACTACCCTGGTTTGTTGCGGTGGATTTCTATTGGCTTTGTTTGGGTCGAGTGTTACTCATCAGACCCCAAATAATCTAAATCGTATGTCGAATAAAAATTATTAGTTAGGTTTAATCAAGCCTTTCAGAATACACAGTCCGGTCCGTCAGAACTCGTGGTAATCAAGCGTTGTGTTACGCAAATCAATAAAAAATAGCGCTGCTTGATTTCTGAACAGCCACATATTGAAGTTGAGCAATCCGTGAGTGTGACGAATTGGCTTGTTCTGAGATAACTGTGGGGAGGGTGATGTGGATAAGAGGCGTCAAGTTAATTGTTTAATAGCGTATTAAATGTATGATTCCCAATTGGCCCATTATCAGATTTTGTCGCAGATTGTGATGACAGTGCGGTTATTCTTGTTTTTATATGTATTTTCTTTTCTTCCTTGTCTGAGTTTGCATGATGGTCTTCCTCCGATATCTTCATCAACTTTTCCCAAAAATGTGCATGTTTGCCAAATGAGGGTGCTTTGTTCCTCGACTTCAAAATCTAAAGCACTTTTGAAGCCAATAATGAAATGGTTCTGGTACATTGTAAATGTGGGCTTTTATTTATGGATATTGATCAACTGTCATCCAATGTTGTTCAACAAACTCATGGATTTTTTTTTTCATTTTTTTTTTTTCAAATCGATTGTTTATGAATGCTTGTACTAATAGCTGGGCAGTTGGCTGAAGATTGCTCAAAGTGTATTTTAAAGTATGAGCAGCAAGGAATTGGAGCTGCAAGTGTCACGTAATATAACAAACTGAAATGGTTATCTTTATAGATTTTGGACTTTTAAAATGCCAATAATGTTTGCTCGGCCTATCTTTGAAAGTTCAATCCTCAGGTCCTTCCCATAAGTTGAGTGTGAGCGTGGCCCCATCTAGTGTTTTATTTTATTTTATCTTTGCCAGTGGTCTGAAGTTGGAAGGTAGGGGGGAAGGAAATTCTCTATGTAAATGTGTATTGTGTAGTGCCACCTCCAGGTGGGAGAATGTATTACAGGTCCCCACTCTACTGTACAGTTTTCCAGTGCATGGAGGTATTTTGAATTATAAGCAGTACATATGTTTTTGGTTCAGCATGTAATCCGGGATTTTATTTTTGGGAGAGGTTGAGGCAGCTATCAGTTGCCTATACACCGTCCAAATAAAGGTATATGTCGGAAAAATGTGTTGCATGCTTGGAACCGGAGATGGTGACGAGTCAGGGACTTAGACCTAAGTTGGACTCGAGTAGCAAATTTTGTGACTTGCAACTTGACTTGAGCTATGAATGAATGAAAAGTATATCAAAATTAATGTATCTCGGTGATATGTTTATGACTAATTTTCATTTGATGTCTGGTGGGATGTGATTCTATTTATAAACAAAGACCGCCAGTCGTGTGCCAAAGGGAGGACGAACTCGGTAAATAGATTATGCTGAGCTTAGAAAAGGTATTAGTTATACAGCGCCCAAAGTGCCGCTAAGCTCTGAGCCTCCGATCACACATTGGAGCTGCAACTTTTGCAGCCAGTGGAGTAAAAGGAGGTAAATTACGGAGAAAAACAAGTGGAGCTCTAGCTAGTATCTATCTTTATTTGGATCGTACGTCCTTTAATTCACTGGACATGTATGTTGTATGGCGTACGTATGGAATTTACTGCTGCTGCTCGGTTCAAACCCATTTAGTTTCTTCCATTTTTAAAAAGATGTTTTATGGCTGATTATGGCAGTAAAACACACACACACACACACACACACACACACACGTTTTAGCTTTGAGTGGACGTTCTTACCATTACCCAGTCGAGACTGAGCGAGACTGTATTTTACCACCTTGTTGCTCCTCTCTGCGTATGCGCACTTCACTATATCGGCAGCATGGCAGAGATTCCGAGGGTGACCACCAAGCCTGCTCAACGGGTTTGAATTGAAGCTGTCATCTTCATTTTTTTCCGTGTCATTTATTTTAAGAGTACACATGCTCAAAAATCCTCAAGCTCCTCTAAACAACCAGCTCTTGACCCGTGTAAGCTTTTCGAGTATTAAAAGCTTACATGTAACCAAGGTCTGGTATATGACATTGATGTGAAACTTGACTCGAGACGAGTTTAACTTGCAGTTTCCCCTCTGGTTCCTTGTGTGCTCTTATTGTTGGCTCATTGATGCATCAAGCAATCATTTTGAACAGTTGTCCCTCCCCTCTCCCTCATCTGTTTTGTTGTTATGGCACAGAGACTGTGAGGTTTTCAGCAGGAACCATGCCACACCCTTCTCCAAGGTTCTCACCTTCTACCGCAAAGAGCCTTTTCAACTACAGGCTCGTTATAGCCATCCAGAGAGCATTCCACACCCTGATCCTTACATTGGTGAGTGATCACAATCCTTTCCGCTATTCCAAGACCAGTGTGCTGAATCAAGATTGAGACGCAGCTCTGACTTTGGTGCACGCACCTTTTCCTCTACAGGCTGGTTTGTAATCCAGAAAGTTGTCCCACGAGCAAATGGTGAAAAATCCAAGGTGAAAGTAAAAGTTCGTATGAACGGAAATGGCATTTTTTCTGTGGCAAACGCATCGCTCGTGGAGAAGCTGGATACTCCAGCAAGCGATGCTGAGGAGACTGCCATGGAAACAGAGCAAGTACCCTCACCGACTGCTGCTAAAGATGAGGATGTGAGTGTTTGTTTTTTGTTTACAGCAGTGAGGTTCATGGAAGAGAAAACGATTTTAGAACTTTGTGGTGTGTTGGAATAACTGATGCATTTGCCTAAACTTTACTATTTAGGCAGCTTTTCCACTCGATTTGACTTGCTCCCAAAGTACCAATGTGATGCCAAATAAAGTTGCACTGCAGCCTGTTGAAGGTTTTGTCTGTTGTTCTTACAGAGAAAGATGCAGACTGAACCAGAGGAGCAGCAACCATCAAGCCCGGATGCACAAACTCCTGCAGACAACTCCATCCCAGAACCAACCTCTCAGACCAAGGTACCCATTTAGTATTACGTGTATAATGAAGTACAAGACCTTTTTTTGGTAGGTGGGGGAAAGAAAATGTAAGGTGGGTGGGGAAGGTGTGGAGGAAGTAAGGAAAAATTGCATTCTTTTTTTATTTTTTTTATATATATATATATATTTTTTATACATGGGTGAAGATTCGTGATAGAGCTGACACACACAAGGACATACTGACGAGACAAACACTTAAAACTGCCACTGAGCTTGGGGTAAGTGCTGTCACTACTGTAATTTCCCAGGATACTCTGGGTACCAGTGACATCATAGCAATGGCGCTGCTTTTCTCACCATACTCAGTGGGGCATTTTCTCCTCCCCATGGATGTCAACTGATAAGGATTGTCCATGCTCTATCCTTTTCAAGCAAGGCAGCAGCACGTACCATTTTTAAAGTCTTTGGTATGACTTGAACTGGTTCAAACCGGATGGGTGATTTTTAGGAGACGCCATCTCTTTACTGGGTGGACATTGGCTACCTACGGGAACTCATCCACCCTTTGCCAGGTGTTGTTTTTAGTCCTGGCAGGTTGTCGGTCACCCTCCCCATTAGCAAAGCCAGTGAGGGGTGTCGGTTTAGTCGCCGACAACCCGACCATGCGGCAGGTAGCATTGGATTACATGTTAGCAGTGGCATTCCCAAAAGATTGACCTGACCAGCTTCTTGATAAAGCTGTGACATGATGCTCCATGCACCAGCAGGTATATATTTCCTATGTGAAGATTATGAAAAATAAACAGTATGCTGATGTTTTGATTCTCCTGTTGGGCAAAGTTTTTCATGCTTTTCTTTTTCAAACTGACCCTCCCCAGTAAAATGTCGAATATCCAAGTATTACCACCTTGTGGCCCAGATTTGCATTACACATGTTATCCCAGTGTACAACGACCAAACGGTGCTTGTGTTTTCAAACATGGCTGTGTTGGTGTTAACTGTTGCTGTGACCTAGGCAGAAAAAGATGGAGTGGGAGAAAAGCTGGAGCGTCCATCTGAACCCAAGAAAGCAAAAGTGCGGGTCCGCACGGTCGAGCTGCCAGTGGAAAGCCACCTGCATTGGGAACTCAGCAAGGAGCAACTTGACTGCTTTGTTGAGACTGAGGTGTCGTATTGTTATGAATTTATGTCAGTATTGAATTAATTATTTGGTTTTCATTCCTTCTGTCTTTAAGGGCAAACAAACTTTTCATTTTAACTTGGAAGATTGATGACAACTTTGGGTTTAATAAAAATGCGAAAAATATAACATTGCTTTAAAAATATTATTTCCCTAACACTTGACCCAATTAAAAGCAGGTTTTTTGCCATGAATGTTCAGTGTGCCTCAGTCCACCAAAATTAGTTTACCATTGCCTCCTTTTTCCTCTTTTGAGGACAAAAAAACCCCATAAAATTGGTTGCAGGTTTTTGGAATAACATGCATCTCATTGATTTGGCTAAAGATGCAGACTTTGATCCCAACGTAGTTGTGAAGGAAAGTCACATCTGCCATGTCCTATGAGCAGATTTTTCACTTTGCTTAAAAGTTGGTGGATTTGCTGACATATTTAATTATTGTTATTTGAAGGAAATGGATGTCCAAGTGTCTTGTGTGAATGTTTTTGTTTTAATGTTTTTAAAATTTATTTGTTTATTTTATCTTTTTAAAATTCATTTATTTTAATCATGGAAACGTGAGGCATATCGGTAGTCCCCTGTAAGCTTCTCGAGGTAATGCCTGCAAACTTGGAAGGTTAATAATATGCTCAGAGGGACATTATAATATAGGATAACCAAATTGTGCTCTCAATGATACTCAGCTTGGTTGTCAGCATTGCTAAAATGGCAGGTATTAATTTGTTTATTTTATATTGTGCCTTATTAAATTATTGTACAACTAAATGGTGAAACCATATCTTTCAAAGCTGTTTCTTCATCAAGTTTATTAGGTAAAGATAGCACAACTGTCTTGTGTTCATGGAATTATTGCCACAAGTGTTGTCTTACATATATATAAATATATATATATATATATATATATATATACAGTGGAACCTTGACTTACGAGTTTAATTCGTTCCGTGACCGAGCTCGTAACTCAAATTGCTCGTATCTCAAATCAAGTTTCCCCATTGAAATGCATTGAAATACTATTAATCCGTTCCAGCCCCCAAAAAACCACACCAATTTTTTTTGTTACGTGTTTTTAAATAAGAAAAATGTACTTTATAAATAACAAATAATGTATAAACAAGCACGACCTCGTATATACTGTACATAATAAAAGACAATGTAAAGAAATAAACTGGTTTTATTAAGTGTATTTACCTTGAAGATCAGACGAAGATGCTGGCGGAGGTGGAGGGGATAACTTTTGCCTTTTTCGCCACACTTTCCTCGCTTTCACTTGCAGGGCGTTTAAAGAAAAACCTGTCCAACGAGGTTTGTTTCTTCCTCCCTTTCAAAATGTTTCGAAAATGAGTGAGGCAAGTGTCGTTACACAGCGCCAACGCCAAAATAACCGAAATGCGAAAACTAA